>NW_026067911.1:4701087-4754429 GCF_014885135.2 Alexandromys fortis
TATATATATGGGCTAGTAACTGTATGTGACTAAAACTTACTCTTTTGTTTCAGGAAAATATTCTAAGGTCTCTCAAATCTACCAGATTTGTATGCTCAGAATAGATACAGCTGTCAGTTCCAAGTCTTCCTACCTCAAGCAGAAATGAAATCATGCTCCTTGCTTTTCAGTATGGTAATGAATTAGATGAATGTCCAATTATGCTATAGAAGCTTTTACCAAAAGAAAAATTTAAAAGACAATCATTCTTTGGACATCCCAGGTCAAGCCCGTTTCTTTAATCATGTGCGTCTGTGTGTTTGTGCACGGGTATGTGTGCATGTGAGTGCAACAAGTCAGTAAGTCCAGAAAAGGGATTCAGATCCCCTGGACCCAGTGTTTTTAGTGATTATAAGCTGCCTGGTATGGGTGCTGGGAAGATAACTTGGGGCCACTGTGAGGGCAATTCATCTTCTTAACCACTGAGCCATCTCTCCAGCCCCCAAACCCATTTTTAGTGGGTGGCTTTAACAACATATTACCAGAGGTTGCATCATTAGTTTCATTCATTTATTATGAATAATGATTATTGTTTAGATCACTTGCAACAATGAGAAGAATAATCCCAACCCAGCCTTCCCTCCTAGAGAAATGCCGAATGGAGGCCTCCCAGTGTTTCTCCGCTAAGAGGCAAGGGAGGAATCCAGTGTGAAGCAGCACTGTTGGGTTCCGCTTCTGAATCTGCCAAGCCCCCAGATAGTGATGTCTTCGTTCTAAAATGGAAGCGCTGCATTTGCTTGTTTTCTTAATGGAGGCATGTGTTTTCACTCTTTATAGCGATAGAAAGAATGCTAGAGAGCCTCACTTTCACTGCACGCTATTCTGACTCTTTAGAGCACGAATGCAGAGGCAGCGGCGAAAGCACTGGGTTGGGTTATTTGGTTTTGTACTTGGGCGCTATGAGAGAACACTATCATGGAATTTACAGTACTCTGGTCTCGCAAGACTATTTAAGCCTAAACAAACCCATTGCATATGTTTCTTGATCCAAGAGTGCTTTTTACACCGCTATGAGTTGACGGAGCCCAACGAATCAGAACCAATCGTTTTCCTTGAGTCTCTTGCAATGTAAACTGTGCCATATTTTCCGTCTCATTAATATTTAAATTTATGAAAGAAATGAATGGTTCTCTTCCTCCCTCTCTCCTTCCTTCCTTCTTTCCTTTCTTTTTCCCTTCTCA
This sequence comes from Alexandromys fortis, assembly GCF_014885135.2. NCBI lineage: Eukaryota > Metazoa > Chordata > Mammalia > Rodentia > Cricetidae > Alexandromys > Alexandromys fortis. The sequence continues at coordinate 4,702,308 of NW_026067911.1, forward strand.
TTTTGTTTTTTTATGAGCACTAAATAAAGAAAACTGATAAGTTACATCTTTTCTTTATATTTTAATTAATGTATTTCTTCTTATATTCTTTTAAACCTTGATGTCTTTAGTCTTTGAAAAGTACAATTCAGGAAACTTATTTACAGCTAGAAAAATATAGCATCTGCTAGGGTCAAAATGCAGGAAACTGCGTATTTATGAGATTTCAGCAGTCAACAAGGCAATGTTACACTGCTTATAGTTTATTTTCCTTTATTTTTTCAATGATAAAAATGCCTATTTCTGAAGATCATATATTCACCAAGACAAAAGCAATGGCTTCTTTAGACCATGAGGTCACCCCACCCTTCTTGCTGCCTGTTGCTCTGTTAAACCAGCCACGAGTTCTATCATATGAGGTATTTTCTAAAGATGGAGACATAGAAGAAAAGATAAAAGTGGTCCAAGTACAGCTAGCACACCAATGGTCAGCCTTGCCAAAGTGCAGAAGTCCAGTGCTGAACCTAGAGAAAGGGGTAAAGGGTTACCGGAGGGACCGTTGTCGGATCACAGTGAGGTTTGCCAAGCTATCCAAATGGCTAGATACTGGGAAGTACTGGCAACTTTCCTTCAGTGGCTGTGGACAGAGGATGGGGCTTTTCACACTGATGCTTTTCAGAACTGAGTGGTTCAGAATTTCACCTCAGTACATGAATCTTCCCGTTTTGAGGCCTGGCTTTCCCTCTTCAAGTCAGAGTTGCGTTATGTCTCTGCAGCAGTCTGGGGCTGGCTTTTCCTGTTCAGGTGAGAGGTACATTACGTCTCTGCAGCAGTGTTGCAGCCTGAACAGCAGCCAAAAGCCTTAAAGTCTGAACAAAACAGGAACTCAGACGATCAACAGTTCCATCAAGGCTATGAAAAGAAATAAAGAAATGTACAAAAGCGCTGGTATTAAGGTTGAAGTGACAGTGTTAGAACTAAGTCTGTGAACTCCTCGCTCTGTACATATGAAAACACGAATTCTGGTCCAGCACCCACATAAAAGCCTGGGCCTGTAATCCCAGGACTCCTTGGGGGAGACAGAGGAATCTCTTGTTTTGCTAGCCAGTTGATGCAGTGACATAGACCCTTTCTCAAAACATGAAGTGGAGAGAGCATTGAGGAAGACGCATGATACATGTGCACTTCCATACACACACCACAGGTATGTGTGCCCCCCACATACCATGCATGTGTATCTTCCCTATGACTTGACCAATGGTGCATGTGCACACCCCACAAGACATGCATGCACACTCTCCCACATGACATGCATGTACACTCCCCCACAAGACATGCATGTGCACTCCCCTACATGACATGCATGTACACTCCCCCACATGACATGCATGTACAATCTCCCACATGACATGCATGTGCACTCCCACACATGACATACATGTGCACTCCCACACATGATATGCATTTACACTCCCCACATGTCGTGCATGCACACTCACATACATGACATACATGTTTACTCACACACGTGACATGCATTTGAGTTCCTACATGACTTTAGCAATGACACATGTACATCCCTCACTTGACATTCATGTGGACCCTCACCCATATGACATGCATGTGTATACCTCCTATGACCCCATGTTTCATGTGCACCCACATACACACAGGGCATGTATGTATACTCACACACACATGACATACATGTGCACCTCTTCACCCCCACATGAATTCTACCGTAGAAAAGGTAAGTTTCTGTTGAGATTTTGAGCTGAAATCAGTGTGCAAGGTAAAAAATTTCCCTGGAGAATGGAAATGGCAAAATAATCAGAAATTAACACATAATAACAATCAGAACAAGGGAAATTTTCAGATTCTGTGACATAGCCAGTCCCTTGCTAGTTGAGACCTGTATGTTCAGAGGTTCTGTTTGCAAGAAGGCTTTTTAAAAGAAAACAAAAATATCTAAATTTTTTTAAAAAAATCACAAAGAGTAACGTTTTAAATGAAGCAAAAAATACTTTATCTTTTGTTTTTTTAACTTCTATGTTCACCTTGTTTAATCTAAAGAGCAGGGGAAGGCTTAATATGATGAAAGCTAATATCTGCAGTCTATCTGCCGTCTTCTGAGTGGAGCTCCTGGTGACATTTTGCTAGAAAAAGAACGCATTGTGCCAGATGTGCCAGATGACCTTCATTTAGATAGTGACCCCTCACCTTGACCGACTGCTTGCATTTCCTTTCCTTCCTTCCGGTCTCTTGTCTTCATTTCTCTGCCTCTACTGACTCTCCCGGGTTAATTGAGACACTGACCTCTCTGTACCAGTGGTCGCTCACGTAATCCTGGAGCAATAGGATTCTGTATGCTCAGCAGTGACAGCCACCCAACCTAACAGCTCAGCAGGCAGGCTAGAACTGAGCCAGGGGCTGAAAGCCAGTGCCTTCCTTATGCAATCCCTGACAGCCCAGAGCACAGGAAAAGAGCGAGTGTCTACAGCAGCCTTTCACTCTTCTGCCCAGAGTGACCCTGTAAAGCTTGGGCCGAGCAGATCGCTGTTGGGCTGCAGGGTTTCCTGACAACTACTGGAGCTTTTTGGTTGTCCCCAGGCCAGCCGTGTCTTAAGAACAAGCACTCACGATTGTAGAGTTCTCGATGATAATGCTATCTAAACAGCTGCTCATCTGACAGGGGAATGACTTCACAGCTGTAGCAAACCCCTGCACGCGGACCTCACTCATCCCACGCGATGCAGCATCAGCACCTTTAAGGGAATACTCTGGAATACTCCTGAATTTAATACACAGTATGTGAATGTGAAGTAAGGGTGCCTGCTTCCATCTCACAGACATTCAGTTCCCCCTCCTCTCCCTCGTTGAGCGCAAGGGGAATGTTTACTTGGGAACACTCTTGATCTACAGTCTTAAAGAACAGGCACATTACAAAGTCTGTAGCTGTGCTTTCTGCGGCTGTCAAACGTTAGTTACTAAGTGGAATTCTTTGGATCTTCATCCTTAATTCTGCCTTTTTGTTCCTCAAGTTCTATTTATTCAGTCATATTGCTTTTTAAACTGGAAAAAGTAGCAGAGAACTCTATTCCTATAATTATAAATGCATTTAAAGATGACTTATAGTCCTTTAAATAACAGACATGCAAGGAACATACCAGAAACATAAACCAAAAGTGGTATCATATTTTTATGGGATCATTTCTTCAATGTCTCTACTACATGGCCTGAGAAGTGAGAAATGGTTAATCAGGTTTAATTCAGAAATGAGGCCTCTCAAAGCTTCTTCAGTTTTGTTGGATTCTGCCTCCTGGGATAACGCAAATGTCCTCTGCCCTTCAGACGTTGATGAATGTGAAGGTGGAGACTCCTGCTGTGCCCAGCTCTGCATCAACTATTCAGGAGGCTACGAATGCGGCTGTCAGGAAGGCTTTCGGATCAGTTCGGATGGCTGTGGATGTGATGGTAAATTCCTGCTATCTCATGGATCTACTGGATTACTGTTTATTCCTTTTTTCCCTCCTCTATTACCATTAGAGGTTTTCTGGTTAGTATTGGATATGAGAGATTTCTTCTTAGCTATCTTTTAGTCATCTCTTCGTTGTAGGAAATTTATTCATTCTTTTGCTTTCCTAATTAATAGTGTCTTCCTTCAGAAATCATATAAAGATCTGGAGTCTGGAGAGTGAGTATTGCACTCTCTCTCCCTCCCTCTCTCTCTCTCTCTCTCTCTCTCTCTCTCTCGCCCTCTCCCTCTCCCTCTCCCTCTCCCTCTCCCTCTCCCTCTCCCTCTCCCTNCTCTCCCTCTCTCTCTCTCTCTCTCTCTCTCTCTCTCTCTCTCTCTCTCTCTCTCTCGTGTGTGTATGTATGTGTGTGTGTGTGTGTGTAACTATGTGGATGCAGCCACTCATGTGGATACATGTGGAGACTAGAGATTGATGTTGGTGTCTTTCTCAAGTGCTTCTCTAATCTAATTTTGAGACAGAGTCTTTTGCTGGACCTGGAGCTCAGCTTTTCTGTTAGATAGATTGGCAAGTGAGCTCCCAGGACACATCCATCTGTACCAACCAACACTGAGGTTACAGGAGTTGGGGGAGGGGTTCTTCAACAAATGCAGTGAAAATTGGATATCCACCTGTAGAATAAAGAAAGTTAATCCGTATTTCTCTGCCTTTACAAATATTGCTACAAAATGAACCAGAGATCTTAGTGAGGCACATGAAGCTTTGATCTGCTAGAAAAAAATTATGGAAAAAAACACTTTGAGATAGTGGCATAAGAAAGAACTTTCTTCAGTGGATTCCAGTACCAAGAGAAAAATCCCAAAAATTTATAAGTTAGATATCAAGAACCTAAAAATGCTTCTACACAGCAAAGGAAACAATCACCAGAATGAAGAGACAATCTAAAGAGCAGAAAAATTATTTTTGTCATCCAACGTTACAGAGTGGATTAATAGCTACAATATAGAAAGAGCTGCAAAATTTAAAAACTAAAAAACCCCTAATATATCCATTGCTAAATTTATCAATGAGCATAATAGTTTATTAGTGCTCAAAACAACGAATAAAAATGGCATAAATATTTGAAAAAAATTCAACATGCTTAGCTGCCAAGGAAATGCACATTGAAACTACTTTTAACTTCCACCTCATCTAAGCCATGTGGCTGTTATTAAAAACAGCAGAGAGGACATGGGAAAAGAAGAAATCTCATGCACTGTTGCAGAGAAGGCAAACTTGCATGGCCCTCTTAGGAGTCATGAAGAAAGACTCTCAAAACTCAAGAACTAGAACTACCATATAACGGGGCTCCACCATTCTGTATAGGATGGAAGAGTGAGGTCACTGTTCCATATGATGCTTCACATCCATAATTACTGCTGCCCTGCTCATCATAACCAAGGCACAGAACCAGCCTACATGGCAATCAGCAGAAGAATAAATGCAGAAAATGTGGAACATGTATCGAACAGAATTTTATCCATCCCCAGAAAGATGAAATCAAATCATTTTTGAAAAATGTATACAAATAGGGGTCATTTATAATTAAGTGAAATAAACCAGATCCAGAATGACAATTACCACATGTTTTTTTCATATGCATAATCTAAACTTAAATCTGTTTGTGCCTTGAAAGTAGAAAGTAGACAGAAAGTGGGAAGAGCGAGAAGATAGGTGGGAGGCATTAGAGGTTGTAATGGAATTCCAGTGACATAAAAGTCGAAGGGCAGCTATAGGAGAAGGGGGAAATGATAGGTGGGAGGGGCTAGAGAGTGTGATAGGATACAAGTGACATTAAAGCCAAAGGGCAGCAATAGGGGAGGAAGGGGTTAAAAGTAAGGACAAAGAGAGTAGGCAATGGGGGAAGGTAAGAATGAGATTGAAACGGAATGTTATGTGTGTATAAGCGTGCTATAGTATAATCAATTGCTCTCTATGTTTATATAGAGTTAATTAAAAACAAAAATTACCTTAAATACATTATTGATTTTTTAATTTTGCAATTATTATTATTAAAAATGTGTTTTCATTAAATCTATCCACAGTTCATAGCATTACGATCTATTCCAGCATCAAGTCAAATATATAACATTAATGTCACAAAGAACGTGGAGTTTCATTGCTTAAAGAGACAAATCTTGAATTCTGATGGTATCCAGGCTTTAAACCACTCAGCCAGCCCTTCAGTGTAGATCGGAGAAAAACACTGTGCTATCTATATATCTAAATACAGTGGAGCAGATTCATCATTTCCATCCAATTAACAGAGCCAACAAAAGCTGCATTTTATGCACCATCTGCTCCGAAGAGGAGTGAGCCAAGATCTGATTGTATGACATGAAGGCGCACACTTGCGCATACCCATAGGGTAAGGTGTGCACCGTCTGAGGTATAGTTGAAGTGTGGCTTCACTCTGGGACTCTCCGTGTATCTAACACACGGATTGGCTATGAACTCAGATTCAGTTATAAATCTGATCACTACACGAGGACACACTAGTTAGTATTCTTCTGTGTCAAAAGTTCTCCGTGGACCCTGCGTGGAATTATGCAAAAATGTTCACTCACATACTTGAGCTGAGAAATTAGTACATTTTTGCAGAATAAGGCACAGCTTGGAACCATCGAATTTAAGTTTTATGTTCTTCATCCAAGCTACACAAAGAAAGCTCAGAAAACATTCGTTTTTGTGGCCAGTCTTCGGTAAACTTGCAAATGAACGAAAGCAAGTCACTAGGTAGGTATGTGCGATACAGAGGGACTGTACTTGCTTTCTGTGTGGCAGGATGCCTCTGCTAGTTAATAAAGGGCACATAATACCACAAAAGGGCAGGTGCTGGTTAACTCTACTCTCCCTAGATGTAGACGAGTGCCTGGATGTCAGTGTGGACTGTGACCAGCTGTGCATCAACTCCGTGGGGACATATGACTGCGCCTGTGAAGACGGATACAGAATCGGAAGTGATGGAAGGACCTGTCTCTGTCAGTAGTCAAGGGATTTTCTGAGTCTTTCGTAAATTCCTTCCACTTCCTGCTCTTCAGAGTGCAGGAGAAGAAAACTTCAGAACCCTGTCTCCCTCCTTCAGGTCTCTGTCTCTCTCTCTTCCTTCTACCCTTCTCTCCCTCGCTTTCCCTTCTTCATTCTTTCTTTCCTTCCTTCCTTCCTTCTCTTTCCCTCTCATTCCGTCCCTCCTTCCTGACTCCCTTCATTCTTTTTCTTTTCCTCCCACTCCTCTTTCTTTCTAGCCTTATTTTATTGCCCTTGCACTCTGTCTACTGTCATTCAACCCCATGCCAGCAGCATCTGGCTGCTGATACAATGGGTCTTTGAAAAGCCTGCTCAGAGCTCTTTGCCCATCACTCATCCCTGCGTAGCCGTCTCGCTATTTGTCAATGTTTGGTCGCTTTTTCCTCCTTCTAGCCTCAGTGTTGAAAACCAGTGTCTTCTTCTCTGGTCTGAGCTCTAGATGATGAGCAATTAGAGGAGGAAGAAGAGGTACTAGACATCCTGAGGTTTCCAGGACTTCTGGTTGAAAACTCACCTCGGCCATTCCCTTACCTCGCTCCTTCTCTGGCTGCTTCGTACGAAGATGAAGATGATGAAGAAGATCAGGAAGCAGAAGAAGAGTTCCAGGGTCTGACAGCCTTGCACAGAGTGGGTGAGTAAAGGATGGTTTCATTGTTTATGGCTCCTCATCATCAGATAACTCAGACACAGTACCCAAGCAATTTCATTATCAATAGTTAAGGTCATCAGATGTTGAGATGGGAGATTGAGTAGAAAAATGGGTCCAAAACCTTTGCTTTTGCAGAACTTCCTATAAATTTATCATCTCTTGATTTCCATTTTTATACAATAAAGAGAAGATATGAAAGTACTTGTGGAAATTAGTACGAGGTGAAGGAGTATGTTGATGGCTCAGTGAGCAAATGCTTGCTACCATGAACATCCTTCTGAGTTCAACATCTGGGACCCACATAGCAGAAACGTGACCCCCTGCCAACAGCTGTGCCCTGACCTCACCACATGTGCAGTGCCATTTGTACACATATATGCACATGCGCCTAATAAAAAACAAACAAATAAATATAAAATAGAAACTGGCAGTAAAACATTTGTATTATAGTTCATTTATAAGACTATCAATGCTTCTGCATAAAGGTGAACTATCTAAATGTTCCCTTATTAAATTTCTGGTGTTTTGGCTACTCGATATCAAAGTAAATGTAGTTGCAAACAGCACATGTAGGCAAAATGAAATCATTTGACCAAGGTTTGAAAAGAGAGAGTTCCAGTTACACCTCTTCTGTCTTTCCTTCGATCATTAGCCAGTCATGAGATGGGCCATGCAGTCCCACAGACAGCTGTCAAGAAAGCAAGGCAGGTGCAGTGCTCAGAAGCACAGCTGTGATGAGAATGTGCAAAGTGGAAACCAGCACCGCCCAGAGTAGCAAGGCCCCACATCCACCCATCCCCCCACACCAAGATGAGGACGAAACATGAGCCCATGCCTAAACAACACATAAAAGAATACCTCTGAACGTACTCATATCAGGACAATCTCCATCAAGAAGAGAAGGAAAATGTGCACAGATTGCCTCTCAGTAAGGAACAGAACATTATACACAGAGCGGGGAGGAATGTCACAGGCGTTGTACTGACAGAGGAAACCTGACTGCAAAAGCACTTACTGTACAATTTTGTTTATAAAACGTTCAGAAAAACATGTGTGGTGTCAGAGACTATGGTAGTATTTTATTTATGAGCCCTAATAGCATTGACATTTTAGGTAAGAGGTAAATACGTTGTACCCTGATCTGAGAGTGTGGGCTGCTGGTGGGTAGATTTGAGATGTGTGCATCCTTACACATGATAGTAAGTTTCAATAACATATGCATAGAAAAGTCTAGAAAGGGAAGCATAACAAGCCTGAACTCTCTGTCCCTTCTGTGCCCTAGAATCAGTCATAGACCTGGTTTGTTTCTTCCCCATAGCCCTTTTAAAAAGGAACAATAATCTAATATGATAACTTGCCAAAATAAAATCTGGTCTGTGTTCAGGCTATCTCTTTGCAAAGGTCCTTTTCTGGATTTCTTTGGGAAAGATATCTGATGTGACTACCTTTGAGGATTTAAGTATTTTACTTTATTTTTGGTTACAAGTATAGCTAGGAGTCAACTAAGCTGCTTTCCCATGACAGTCTGTTTAGATGGCACCTTTGGCCTGGACTGCAGCTTGAGCTGTGACGACTGCCTGAATGGAGGTAAATGCCAACAAGGAAAGACTGGGTGCTTCTGCCCCGAAGGCTGGACTGGCATTCTTTGCAATGAAAGCAACACCCTAACAACTAGTGTGAACCAGTCAGTTCCTTTAGGTGAGTTCTTCTCAAAAAAGCAGCCTAAAATATACCGATTGTCTATCACTATAGTTGCTTTAAAGAATGATAGGGAATGGTGGCATTTGTAAACTGAATATATGACAGAAAGGAAAGGTTGTATATTCTCAGTGGAATGTAACGTTCCGAATTCTGCTAACCCACAAAACAGAAATTAATAAAGGCTCCCAATAAGGTTGGTCTTATAAAAAAAAACCCTGGACTCTAATAAATCACCAAGACCTGGCCATTTTTTTTCCAATGGAAAACCAGGATGCTTTGTATTACAAAGTACAGTGAGTTTGCTTAAAATTTTCAAAAATGAAATTGTTTAACTGGGCTTGCTTCTGTTCTTTTACCTCTCTTCCCCCTTTTAAAAATCACATTAACATAACCAATGGTGATAGTTTCATCTTTTTATATAAATCTCTCAAGAGAAACTATCAAAAATTTAAATATGATGCTATCCAAATATCATTTCATTTGTGTTTTAAATGAAGACAGCTTTTAGGAGTTGAAACTTCCACATGATAAAATAAAATACATTGAGTGTTTTCTCTTTTTAACTTGCTCATATACTTAAAAATATGTGTCTTCATGATTATCTAGAAGACAGTATGAGCAGATTTTTCCTTTTAGCTCACTGAATGCAAGAAAAAAAGAGCAAAGATATGTCCTACTGCATTTCACAGGCACAGGACCCAAGTCCTGACACAGTGACATCTTTTGGCCAGCATCACTTATTCAGGTATTCAGGCTGTTCCCCAAGAATTCCTGTGATCATGTTCTCTGCTGCTCTTAACCTTTTAAGGAGCCCACTGTCTTTATGTACTTTATATATGTATGTATGTTTTATGTATGTATGTGTGTATGTATGTATGTTTGTATGTATGTATGTATGTATACTTAGTCACTTGGAACCTTCCACAATTAGGTTCCCATAAACCCCTCTTTTTAAAAAATCTTTATCATAGTTTTTGCCCAGTTGACTATTTCTAGGAAGGTAAACCACTGGCTACTTAATATTCTGCATGTTTTAGTTCTGTGGTTGTTGCTCCACCAAGATCTCTGAAGATCCATTTCTGTCATGTAAAGCTTCAGGTGGCATCCTTGGCAAGCTTTAGTCTTTCTAGTGGATGTCAAGCCTCTCTTGCTGTACTGATCTTTCTTGAGGAGTATTCTTCTTGGTCAGGCACAACTCATTCTTATTTATTGTAAGTTACTCTATACTTACAATAAATGCCAGCCACATCAGTACAGACAGAACAAATCTTGGTAGAGACTCTCAATTATATTAACCCATACAATCACATATTTCATAGTTAAAGTGTATATATTGTCATCATATTATTATTACAGTATAAAGATTTGTTTAGCATGTAGTCCATTGATATACATGTGTGGCTTGAACACATGTTCCTTGACATGGTAGCATGAGAAACAATACTAGACAATCTACTTCTGAAGCATCAGAGGAAATCATCACTGATATGATGAGAGATCGAAGGGAACGAGGTGATAAAAGGGTAAGGTGTCCACATCGTCATTCCTGGAAAACCTTGCAGATGTCTGAGTGTTCACCAGTGCCTTTCTGGGAGAGTCTGTTTCAGAAAACACAGTCTGAGAATAAAGACAGAACAACCCCAAACCAACTCAGAGCTTTTGACTAAATTCTTCAATGCAAAGGGAGTGTTGATAATCTTTAAAATCCATATAAGTTACATATTTAAAAGATGGTAGACATTTTAAACTGCAACCCAGGAAATTAAAAATAAAATTGAGTAGCAATCAGGAAAGTGGGGTTCCCAGCCCTAACCCTAATGTTTCCCATTGAGTAGATGACTATCCCAGTATCTTTTTTGGTCTTCTGTGACAGAATCTACTGAAACTTCTCAGGAATCTGTTCAGTTTACCTGCTGAGGTACTATGGCTTCCTAAATAGATGTACGATAATACATAATATTATATATGTGTGTGTACACATGTACATACATATACATATATGTATACACACATATATAATTAAAAGCCAGGGAAGTGGATGACTACAAAGAAAATGTCTCCCAGATGCAGCAAGGCAGCGGCACATATGAACTCATAGCCATTGAGACAGTATGTACAGGACCTATGCCAGCTCAAGCCTCACATAATCCTAGCATGGAAAGAAGTGGTCATGAAGTCCCACCCCTAGCTGAGGAGCCATTAGCAATTGATAACTGCCGGGAGAATCAGTTTTCTGTAAGAGTGTGGCCCCTACTAGATCTCCCACAATCCAGTGGAAGAGCCCACATCCAAGAATCCATGAGCATCCCAAATTAGACTTGATGTGTGTTAAAGAAAAGGAAAAAGAAGATACAAAGTTGGCTATGAAGGGAAGTTGGCTGAATTTTGAAAGAGTAGCAAGAGATGGTGTGAGTGTGATTAAAATACATTGTAAGAAATTCTCAGGTACTATTCAAAAGATTTATTTTTTAAAGTTCCATACATTTATACAATGTATATTGAGCACATCTGCCCACCACTATCTCACTCCAGCTCCCCCTAGAGCACCACACCTTGTCCTCCCTCCAAGTTCATGTCTTACTAAGGATACATGTAGTGCTGTCTGTGTGTGCATGTGGCCATCTGCTGGGACATGAACGCTTGCCATTGGCCAACTCCCCAGAGGACAGTGACTGTCTTTCCCTCAAACCATCAACTGTCTATAGCTCCTCAGATAGGGGTGGAAACTCAGGATTTGTGTTTTATAAACAAAGGTTGTAGCAATTTCGGAATGTGAGCTAATATTTCCTTCTTTTCCATACCTTGAAGGATGCCCAAAGGGGTTCTTTGGGAAGAACTGCAAAAGAAAATGTCACTGTGCCAACAACGGCCATTGCCACAGGGTGTATGGTGCCTGCGTATGTGACCTAGGGCGCTATGGAAGATTCTGTCATCTCAGTAAGTAGCAGCTGTGATTTGTCCCTAGGTGAAGCACAGTGGCTTAGAATAGTGTGGGGACAGATCAGACAAAACCTAGTTCATCTACTCATAGAGGCAAGGATTTTATTATGTTCTTTGGGCTCTTTAAATTACAGAATCTAGATTTTTATGAATAAAAAATATTTTCAAATTTTAAATTTTTCTATCTCCTGATTTTCTTAATTATCAAGCAAGGATTGTTGGATATTAAGTAAATAACTGTCATGTTGAAGGTGCTGATTGTGAGGGGCCTAGACCATGCCTCTGTGTCTAGCACAAAGCACTAGAACATTAAAATTCAGAACAGCTCTTCTGCCTGTGTTACAATGACCATGCACAGTTTTCAAACGATGCCCCAAATATCTGAGTCTGTAAACTCAGCTGTAACTTCTACAGTTTCTCCATGGAGTGACATTGAAGGGCTTTCCTCCAACACTGAAGCTAAAATCTGTAAATCAGAAGTGAGTGCAGCCCTCCCTAAAGTAACCTCAGCTCTTCCTGCTCCTTCTGCTATGGTCCTTCCCTCATCTTGCTATTGAGCAACTCGGTCCTCTGAAGATTTCTCCTAATGAATGTTGGTGTCTTGGTCTGGTTAGCTTGCTATGACTGAATACCATAAAATGGATAGATTATAAAATATGTATTTAATTCTACAGTCTGGGAAATCTGCATAAGGTCCCTTATGAAAGGTGACTTTTTGGTTCCTAGATAGTTCCCGGCAGTGCATCCTCCTTTTGGGAAGACAAGCAAATATTCTCTCAGACTTTATTACTAAAGCACTAATCTCACAATAAACACCCTTCGTCCCTACCTAACAGTGTTCCTAAAATCCCCCACCCTCCAAATAGCATTCTTCAAGGGGCATAAGATTCTACCATAACCATTTAAGGAGGACAGTACCATTCACACTGCTGTTATCAAGGTACCATTACCTTCTATGATTTATAATTTATTTTTAATTTAATATCAATAAGCCTTACATACTTAAGAGAAGGAATGTCTCTGGGAAAAAGATAGTAAATTGTGAATAAGCCAATAAGAGATCGAGTGAAGGCATCATAGTAAATTGATAGCGGGCCATGAGCAAAGATTAGGCTTAGGTAAATAAAGGAAAGAATAGAGAGAGCCATCAATAACTGAAAAGCAGAGGTACAGAGGGTACATTCTAGACTATCTTTCGTCTCCCAAGGCATGCCTAAAGAAGAAAACCTGGCTGGAAACAAAGGTCGTACCATTTCTGTTATTGGTCTTGAACTGTAGCAAGACATATCCAATATGAAATAATAACCTTTGAATATTTTATATGTAATACCAAATGTTTGAGCACAAAACTTAAATCAATACATCTTGTCAAAAAGTTTGGGAAGCTCACTTTTCAGTAACAAAATTGGCATGCTTAGGATTTGAATAACAGGCTCACTTGCCAACTGTAAAGAGTAAAGACTTAGGAGAATACCAGAAAACAAGATGTGATGGTGGGGGGCTTAGGGAGTGCTGCTGCTGCTGGTGGTGGTGGTGGTAGTGATGGTGATGATGGTGGTGACTGTGGTGATGGGGTGGTTACTGCTGGTGGCAGTGGCTGTAGAAGTGTTGGTGGTGGTAATGGTGAGGTGGTAGTAGTGATGACTAACATTTTAAATGCCACAATCTTTAGGAAGACTGCACACATCCTAGTTCTTCTGGATTTACTTTTGAATGTCACTTGACTAGCCCCAAGGACCTCAAGTCCTACAGCATTATTTTCCTAACCACACCAAGTGCCACAAACTGAGTATCTCAAAACAAAAACCCATTGTCTGAGAGTTCTGGAAGCTGGGAGCCCAATTTCAAGGTGTCAGTAGTTTTCTGGTCCATCTGATGATGTTACAGAGGGATCTGTTCAGGTCTCTTCCTGCCATTGGAAATTCCTTCTATGGTGTTATACTGTCGTAGAAGGGGCGGGCCATGTCCCACCGCCCGGCTAGCTTAGCCCCTGAAATAATCACACAGAAATTGTATTAATTAAATTACTGCCTGGCCTATTATTTCTAGCCACTTATTGGCTAACTCTCACATCTTGATTTAATCCAGTTCTAATAATCTATATAGCACCATGAGGTAATGGCATACCGGGAAACTCAGGCAGGAGCTTCATGGCATCTGCCTGACTCTGCTCTTCTTCCCAGAATTCTGTTCTGTCTTCCATGCCTACCTGAGTTCTGCCCTATCAACTAGGCCAAGGCAGTTTCGTTAATAACCAATGAAAGGAGCACAAATACAGAAGGACCTCCTACACCATCATACTGCCCTTCTCTGGTGCTTTCACTACATGCAGGTCTCTGGCAAACCCCTCAGTCTGTAAGCTCATTATGTGTGTTGAATTAGAAACTCATTTATCCCAGTACAACCTTGTCTTAAAACATTATATCCTTAATGTATTCAGAAGTAAAGTTACATTTTTAGGTCCCGAAAATCAGGGCTTTAAAATTCGAATGCTGGGTGTTCTATCTCGATGCCTAACAAACCCTGAGCAGATACTGGCTTACCCACTGATATCCTTTCCACTTTTTCTTTATCCAAACTCATTACCAAGTATGTATTCTGGAATAAGCAGAAGAACCTAGATTGAAGCAGACTCCAGTCTTGGTGAGGCTGATGCTGTCTATGGAACTTGGTGGTCATGAAAACGATCACTCGTTACCAGAACTGGACCCAATAATTGAAGCATCCACATGGCTCTGTTGAGTGTCTGCCTTTAAAGATATTTGTACTTTCCCTGGCAACCAGAGTGGGATTCCTTAGGAGTCATCATAACCACCACATTGAATGAACGCCATTAATGTCACTTCCGGTCCCCTGGGGAAGCACCACAATTCATTGCATTTTCTGCAGCAAAGCCTGTAAGGGCACACCAAACAATTACTTTGATCCCAGGAGAACCTTAAAACAGATTTCATTTGAGAAGTTTCTTGAACATTAATAACCGGGAAACCAAATAATTGTCAGAGATCTGTTTAGGACAGGGAATGGCGCTGTTCTAAGAACTCAGCAGAAGCAGTTGGAAAGAGGAAGAGAGAGAAGGCATGAACTATGGGATGCTGTCCTAAACGCAAGGGCAGGATGTTTTCAAGTTAGAATTTCAGTCCTGATCGCATCATCTCTAAAACTCAATGGCCTGGGGAGAACAAAGAAGACAGGGCAAGCAGCACTTGCCACAGAAGTGGTCAAGATAATATCGCTGTCACAATGGAAGCTTTGTGTAATCTGTGAGATGTAAAATTATTTCTGATTGCCATATAATCGGGAGGAGTCAGGACAATGGCCAACCTTCACATAAGTGCTTGTCCATCATCTCCAGGCTACAGCTGGATGATGAGGGGCCTGGCAGCCAAAGCAGTCCTTGGAGAATATTAAGTCCAGGCAGCAATAGCGCACATTTGAGAAGCAATCTCTCTCCCAGCATCACCGCGGCCTTTTGAGTAATTCAGCCTTCAATGTTCATGTCCAGTTGCCAAAAATCAAATGAATTGCCTGATTTGAAAGACATTTGTTGCCTCATTTTTTTTTTTTTTTTTTTTGGTTTGGCAGTCATGATGATCCCCCTGTTCTCCTTATAAATCAGGTCCCAAAGAATGTCATGCCTGTGCACTAACAATTTCAAATAAACAAAGCATGGTTTTCAGGTGACCAGCCTGCCTTACTCGGCTTGCAGGTTGTCCCAGGGGGACGTATGACACTGCCTGTTCTTTGGAATGTGAGTGTGTGGAGGATAGCACCCTGGAATGCAGTGCCAAAAATGGTAGTTGCACCTGCAAATCTGGTTACCAAGGAAACAGATGCCAGGAAGGTACAAACCAATGATGGATTTCTGGGCTTCTCTAATAATGAATGATCAGTCTTTGTAAAGCATGTGTTATTAATGAGGTAATCCACACTAGTGTTCTTGGAGGTGGGGATGTTTTTATTGATCCCCCGTTGCAGGTGAGGAAACTGAGAAGGGGGGGGGGCAATACAATTATTGAACCTTGTCTTCTTGGCCACTGCTGTTAGCGGTCCCGTTTTCAGCCTGAGCAAAGGAGAAAAGGATCACACTGGTTAAAATTATATCTGAAAACAATTAAAGATAGACAACATTGGTGTATCAACCAAGGACCTGCTCTCTTTCAGAATTAAAGACCATATTCTTTCATACAAAAACCAGTCATGCAAATACATTTATTAACAGTTCCTTAACCATGGAGAATTTAAATATGGATGCCAGTACTGTCATTTGTTAACTATACAGATGTCACATAAACTTTAGACCAATCTATAGACAGTGAATTATGATGCCAATCGTAAGAAAGTGTAGACATGTTGCAGTTGCGTGAAAAATTGGGGAAATGGTGTTTCGGCCTGTCGGGAAAGCCATCCCTGGCTTGTAGACTCTGGGATGCTCATGGTTTTGGGGTTTGGTGGCTTGTCACCGAATGTCTTTCATGCACACTTCTTAGAATGCGCCTTGCACTTTCGTTGGATTTTTTTTTTCTGCTCTATCGTATTTCTCATCTTCTGCTCTACCTTATTCACCTGTTACTGTTGTATTTGATATGGGTGATCATTCTCTTGATCATTCTCTTGACAGAATCTGGATCCCACATAGACAGGCTTTCTGCTTTGTTTTCTTGGGTATTCCCTTACTCCTGTGACCACTAGTCAGTAAATCTTTCCTTAAATCAACACATAGTATGTAGGATCATATGTATATATATTATACTTTCATCAAGCCCTAGGGATTCTTATTTAAGAAAAGAAAATTGTCATGGCCCTTTGCTCTTTCATAAGAACTGCACACCTGGAACAAACCAAATGACCAGGACTAACGGCGGTGCCTTACATACTTTGTGACTAGAAGAGGATACTGGGCTCCGATGGAAGACAGCGCAGTGTTGAATCCGCTCACAGAAGCAGGGGATTGAAACTTGTCTTCGAATGCCTTATGCACTGGTTTAGGGAAGGACATCATCCTGTTCTGCAACTAGAAACCTCTTAGGCTTAGGAGCCAGCCCTGTGGGCTATTGTGGTGACTGCACTGTAACTACCTAAGTAACGAAGAAAGGAACTGGAGGAAACAGAAGTCCAGTCTCAAGCAAATGTGTTTAATATGACACAAGAATAGGTCTGATGTCACTCAATCTCTGCCCTGATTTTAAGCCTGATGTTAGCATTCTCTTCGTGTCCCTACTGAGATGGCATGTTCTGGAAGTCAATGCACAAGGATATAATACAATGTACACACACCTGGGTAAATTTAATTTATTCTGACAACATTTCCTTAAAGCAGCTGCTGAATATACTTTATTGGGAACGGCTTCTGAGATCCCCACTGTGAAGGAAAATGAGTTGAAAGTATATGTAAATCAGCAAAATAGAGAGGTCACCATAATCTCTAGAAAACATATTATTTTTCAATCAGATAGCTTTGTCCAATCCTGATAGTTTTGTCTAACCACGAAATGAAATTATGAATAAGACGGGAGCATGTAGATGAGCTCGTCATGATTGGCAGCTGAAATTAAGGCAAGGAGAGCACTTGTTGAGTCGAGCGTGGTGAAAACTGGCCCTGTTGGGTTTCTGCATCTCAAGCCCTAGGGTGGCCCCTATGCTCCCAGGGCCAGACACAGCTTTAGGAATCTTACCTCCAGGCCTGCAGCAGAACTGCACGTGAATAGTCACTTAAGAATTGTTTCAGTGGTACTGGGGAGCAGCACCCTGAACAATCAGCAGTAACCTCAGTTAGCTTATCAGCAGCGACTTCTCCAAACAGCAAAGTGACTTTCTTCCAGCAACCTGTGACAGAGGAGAGAGAAACCACTTAAAGGCTGCCTAGGTATTCTGGGTAAAAGTTTGTATCGTGGGTATTTGGAACCCCAGCTACAGGCAGATTTTTAAATGTGGGGGGCCCAGTGGTCCAGTGCCCCCCATAAGCCTATTTTAGGAAGGTTGTGCAGCCCCTGTGCCATTGCAGGAAAATCAAGTCTGGATTCAAATCGTTCTACCACAGGCAAACTCAAAATTCAAAACCACAGTGGGTCTCTCAGAGCACAATAGACGACTTGAGAGCCTCTGAATGGCTCAGCATCAAGAAGTGTGCTAGGCGCACTAGATCCCCAAACTGAAAGATGCAGGATGTAATTTCAACTTTGCTGCCCACAGTGCTACGACAGCAGAGGCACCGCCTCTCCAAGCCTTATTTAGTACAGGGTGAAGTTGCGATTGGATGTTTTTTTTTTTTAAATATGATGTAATTATATGAGGATACAGCTGCAGATCTGGTATGACACCTCAGAAAATGTGCTGATTCTGCTATTCCGAGACTCTGCCCAGCACAACTCACACATCGCAGATGGGCGAAGTGGGCTGTAACTTCCAACCACTGTCAAGCGTTTAAAGAAGTTTCACTGTTTTCTCTGTGTTCATAAGATAAGTTCTCCCAGGTTTGTACTTGCAGGCTTTAGACAGTGGATCATACGCTGTCTCTTAAGGGTCCGTGTGCCGGTAGTATCTACCGCTTGTCCTTTTCCGTCAGTAGTTCAAAGGACATTCAACAGGACAACATGCAGTTTCTCCTTAGCCACCTTAGACACTGTATGCCATAAAGAACACAAACCGCAGAGCCCTGCCTTGGCTAGGCTTAGAGAAGGAAGCATTGATGAGGAAGAAGATGTGCAGCTAGCATTTGGGGGCGTTCTTCTGGGATGCTTTTTCACAAATTACACTCCCGTCTAAGGCTTGTTCTGTTCAAGTGCCTCCAAAGATAAATCAAAATGGATTTCATTGTTACTGCCTGAAACCACACACACACACACACACACACACACACACACACACACACACTTTCAGCGAAAAAAAAAAAGAGAAAAGAAAAACGACAATTACTATATCTGTGTTTCCAAAGGGATAGACACAACATTGTGTTGATTTCTTTCAGGAATGCTTTTGGAGGAGCTATAAATCTTCAGAGGCTAGCAAACACTTTTTTCTTTGGAAAACACCCACCCACACACACACACACAAACACACACAATTTGCCATCTCACTTAGGCGACAGTGAACGTGAAAACTGGAGCCATCTTTCTTTTCGTTTTTATTTTACAAGCCTGCCCTGATGGCCTCTGGGGACCAGAATGCCAGTTTTCCTGTGGACTCTGTGAAAATAGAGGTCATTGCAACAGAGTCTGGAAGCTGTGATTGTGCTCCTGGTTACACAGGAAAATCCTGTGCCGTGTGTAAGTAATAAATCCAGACAGGACGAAGAATAAAGTCAACAAATTGTTAGCTATATAAAGGCTTTGTCTCCTGAACTGCTGCCCAGTAGACTGCTAGAGACTAGTTGACTAACTGTTGTTGAAACATTCCCAGGATTTGGTAACTATAAAGGATGATGTATTGCTTTTGTTAGTTCTGTGGACTGACGAGGCTGCCCTACTCTGGGCCACTGGTGTCACTCAGATAGCTCTTTCAGCAAGAGACATCATTTGCCTGGACTTGGTTGAGCATCTCTGCTCTCCATCCTCTATGTTCCTGTGTGGCATGCCTCAAGATCTGCCCCAGTACCACAGCACAGCAGTGTCAGATAGCTTTCCAAGAAGAAGTCTCAATAATTAACAAGAGTGGACCAAAACCTAGTCTCAGAAGACGGCCAGCGCCATTCCTACCTCTTCCTGTTGGTTATGATGCATCCCAAGGCGAACCAGATTTGGTGAGGTAGACAAAGGGATTCTACTCTCTGTTTGGAAGAGTTGCAAAATTTCACTGCCAAAGACCAGCAAGGCAGGAGATACAGTTACTGCCACTGTGGAGACCAATGTCACATATTTAGAGGTTGTTTTCAAAAGGCAATTTAGGAGACTAAATTCTAATTTAGACTAGAATTACCATTTCTGCAACAATAAAGGAGACTGAAGAGAGCTAAAAAAAAAAAAAGGATAAACTAAATTGAAGCTGCTTGAGAAAGTCAGTGGACCACTGCCTCCCTTGTTCCCTACAGGTGATGGTGTTGGTGGAGTCATGGGCCAAGCCCACTTGTACTATCTGCTCTGTTCTGCTCTGCACACAGGGGAGCACGGTGACCCGCGAGCCTCTCTCTGTAAAGCTATGGGCAGCTGTGGGTTGACTGTCTACTGTTTCCTGATTGGACATAGTGATGTGAATTAGCATCTCATGCTTAGGACTTTATGCAAATCCCCAAGCAACTGGAAGCGAACACCCCGAGGATGGCATTGAGCAGCTGGCCAGTCATCTAGTTATTTGGGGGAATACACTGTGGTCCCCAAGAATAACCCCCACACAAAGGGGGGCAGGGCAAGGTCTTTATCTGGCAAGTTTCAGTTATAATGAGAGAGATTTTATTTCGAGACCATCTTCCTAGCACTGTTGACCATTATTTCAATAATGAAGTTTGCCAGAATAACAGTCAAACATACTAACATTCTTGTTTGCCTTAGGGAAAGGTGTAGGTGGGGTTGGACTTAAAGGTAAGAATTTACATATTCAAAAGGTAGCCGCTTTTTATTTGCTGTTTCCACAGTGAAGTGGCATTTCCCCTCATCTAACTCAACCTTAATGGGGTAATTGTTAAGCAGAGAGTAATAAAGTTTACACTCTTTCACTTGCCAGATGATATAAATAGAAGGTGAAAAAAAACTGTTGAAAGAGGCAAGCTCTTTAGTCTTTCTGATACTGCTTTTAATAGTTGCATAACAATTCTCTCACACTGGGATTTCAGCCTCTAGGAAATGCCTCAGTGATGGCCCTATGAAGTGTCTGACTTAAATTTTATTAACTAGATTATAATTTATGTATTAAATTAAACAGAGAAAAATACTCCATCACTCTCAAGAGCAGTTGGATTTTACACTGAGACACACAAACACAAATTATATAACCACTCAATAAAAAGATGGATGAGCCTAAAAGAGAGAACTCCCAAAGACACTCCACACCCACTTATCCAAGAGTGTATTTTTAAAGGCTCACACTTGAAGAAAAAGCATACAGCATTTCTGTAAATACTCGAGGTGGTACTCATGAAATTGTGAAACTTTGCTACTTGGACTAATGAACTGTCAAACTGTTATAGGCTCTCAGGGATAGACCAAAATATCATTTCCTTGTGTCTGTCTGTGTGGTGTACTGTGTGAACATATGTCTGTGGACGCTCGTGAGCCTGTGCACTTTCACGTGGAGGTTGTCAGCAATGTTACCCTTCACGTTATTTTCTAAGGCAGGGTCTCTCACAGAGTCTATATCCCATCACTTCAGCCGGGTTGGCTGACGAGTGACTCTCCGAATATCTACCCCTATTATCACCACCATTATCATTATAGATGTTTACCACTCTGCTTGACTTAAAAGCCATAGTTCAAACATTTTCTTCTGTAGATAAGTGCTGTTCTTTGACAATGTTATACACAGATAAAACATTCTGATTCCTCTCTTTCTCCTTTCGTCTGGTCTTCCTCCCTCTGTGCCATCACTTTTTCCTTATATTCTTGACTTTCTGTCTTTCGTTCCACAGAGTTTAACTAAGGTCATCTGTATGATCGTGGATTTGAAACTTCAACTAGAGACCGGTAGGCTCTGTTAAATATTTTTTTAAATATTTATTTATTATGTATACAATATTCTGTCTGTGTGTATGACTGCAGCCAGAAGAGGGCACCAGACCCCACTACAGATGGTTGTGAGCCACCATGTGGTTGCCGGGAATTGAACTCAGGACCTTTGGAAGAGCAGGCAATGCTCTTAACCACTGAGCCATCTCTCCAGCCCCCTTAATATTTTTCTTAACCAACAAACTCTTCACTGACGTAAATAACCGCAATCAGACCAAATCAGATGGACTTAAAAGACGCCCATGTTTAATGGCTGCCAGCACTTCTGGATGGCTCCTGGGAAAACACAGAGAGGGGAAGAGGGAAAAAGGGAGACCACGTGTTCATTCTCTGGGAGACAGTTTAAATAGCCTGTTGGAATGGTTTTGGCCTTCACTCGAGAGGAGTCACCGATTGGCAGGCTTTCTTGACTCTCCATGGGGAGGGGCTCACCATTTGGCAGGCTTTCTCTGGAGGTTGAGTTTGGACTGAGGCAACTCCCAGGGGAGGGAGCTTATGCCAGGAGCTGGGGTGAAGCCCCTTGACTAAACAATCCTGACTCTTTGTATAAAGGGGTACCAGGGAACTGAGGTGATGCTTTTAAGCAAACAGGCTCACCCCTGGATACTGAACACTAGGCCTTGCCGCGCTCAGAATCTGTTAGTTGGCAGTGGTTCAATAGCAAATAGAAGGGTTCTATGATCTCCTCCTCGTCGACAGCTGATTGCTCGATGTACCTGATAAGTGTGGGCCCAGTACCAGTACCCATCGCTGTTGAGAGCTCATCATTGTCATGGCCTAGTCATGCTTAGACGCCATTGCACAACCCTTCTTTCTAGTTCTTAGTCATTCTGGTATTTAGACCCTCTTTTACAGTGTTCCCTAGGCCTGAGTCGTATGGTGTATATGACATATTTAGGGTGTGGATTCTGGAGATTCAAACTGAGGTCCTCTTTACCAGTTAAGCTTTCTCCCAATGTCCAATTTGAAAGATACTGGTTTTATTTATATAAACCCCATTGTTTGGAAAATAGAAATACACATACTTGAAATTTTTTTCTTTATGAAAACTTTATTTCAGTGTAAGAAAATTCTCTGGATGATGATGAGTTGGGTTGTGTGCATGTGTGTGTGTGATGAGTTGTGGTGTGTGTTTGTCATAAATTGGGTTGTGTGCATGTATGTGTATGTGATGAGTTGGGCTGTGAGCATGTGTATGAGTGTGTGTGTGTGTGATGAGTTGTGGTGTGTGTGTTGATGAGTTGGTTTGTGTGTATGTGTGTGTAATGAGCTGGGCTGTGTGTGTGTGTGTGTGTGGTGTTTGTGTGTATTGCAGGGGCTGTATGGCTTATTTATTTCTAAGTTTTATATCTAAACAGCATGTAGAGGTTGGAATGATAAATCCGCAGCTACAGGCATGTATGAAAATATGATACTAAAAACCACTGTTATGAGCAATAAGTATTTGCTAATAAAATTTAGATGACTAAAAAAGTACTTTTTATATCAGTTAAAAAAAATAAAGCTACCTAAGTGAAGGAAGTTTATAATTGTGTCGGGCCTGTCAGTGAATATCCTAAGTTGACCCAGATTTATGCTTGTCAGACCACTATTTCCAGAGCCAAAGCACAAAACAAAGACAAACTGGCTACTGGGGGTGGGGTTGATTAACTCAGTTATATAACACAGTTGTGTGACCACTTTGACCATGTTAGGGTTCATGATTTGGATGAATGCATAGTATCTGGGGAGTTGACATTGAATACCATGGATAGAAAATGACTAGCAATTGTAAATGTTCCTATTCGTGTGGGGGACAACTGGTAGAAAGGCAAGGCTGGCTGGCTGAAGCTGTGGCCATATCCACGGGATAGGACTAGGAAAGAGTGTTTTTCTCCTTTCTCCAGTTGTTGATTTTCTACGTTTACTACTTTGTTTTCCTTTAATCATAGGTATGGCAGTACATGGTATCATCTCTAAACATTCTTTGACTAAGTATCTATGCATGGTAATTTTCTATTCTTAAAGCAACGTGTGGTTGCCTAGTAACTCTATTAGATGTAGCAGTCCACTCCTACAAAGTCAGCTCCGGTTCCTGTATGGGGGATCCTCGAGGCCAAAGGAAAGTCAGAAAAAGGAAACAGTAGACAGCATAGAATCAGGAGGTCTGTCTGGTCATGCTGAAGCAGTCAAAACAGCCCAGAGTTTATTTCAGAACGTGCTTCTATAGAAGAGCCGAACAAAGCACAGCACAGACAGTCAGTCAGAGTCTAACCACAAGACCATCCCTGAGCAGCCTCCTCTCCATCATGTGCTTGCTGCTGAGAAGCAGCCTCACTTTCTGTCTTGGGGTTCCTGAGGTTTGTCGTCAGCAGTATACCGTCTACTAGATAGAGTGTTCTTTCTCGTGGGCTACATCAGAAGTCTCTCACAGCTCTCAAGTTTACTGGAAAAAACAGAGTAAGCAAGCTTGAACTCAAAGGACTTATAAGGCAGAATGGACTGCGGATGGAAAGGGAGTCACACGTGGGCTCCCACAACGAGAGCAAACTTTTTCCCTTTAATCTTGCTGTACTGATTGTACCTTGTAGTTGAGACTCTTTCACCTTTTTGTCCTGCTATGTATGTTGAATTTAATCCACCAGTACACTACCAAAACCAAAAAAAAAGCACAAACCTTAAAAAAAAAAAGAAGAAGAAGCTAGTAATATTGCCTCTGAATGGTTCGCTTTTGCTTCTTTAGAAATCTTAATAATTTGGTCATTGCATTTCAAATTTCTGCCAGGTGTTTTTTGAAGTAAACCACATTAGGTTCCCTCAATACCGAAAGAGGGGAGAGATGTGAGGATGAAGATGCCCATCCCAAATATACCCATGCTTTGAGCATCGTTTGATGAAGCACCAGGAAAGCCATCCTGGCCACTGGCCTAGTCCTGCACCTGTGGGAAGCTGGTAAATGTTTATTAACGGGTTGAATGAGATACTAGAGACCTGAGCTGTGCGGCTTGCAATGCTCCCACTGTGATGACTGCAAACACCAGTGTGATGTCAAATGGCTCTGAAAGATCTCTGGACCTTTGGCAATTGGCAGTTCCAGGCCGTAGCCATGAGGTCGGCACACCACAGGCTCACAACGCTATGTTCTCCACACACTTCTCCACCTTCCCTTTTTCTTCTGCACTGCTTTTCAGAGTGCTTTCTAAACAAACAACCAGTTTGACCTTTGTGGTCGAATTAATCAGCAAATAGTTTTGAACCAGTCTAAAACAAAAAAATAGTAAATAAGAGGACAAAAGGCTTCAGGGATGTGGGGCTGTCCAGGTGGATTGGAGAAGTTCAAGGCGCACTTTGGATGGCTGAGATAAAAATACACTGTGAAATCCTTAAAGAATTAATGAGAACATTTAAAAAAAAACATAGTTATTTGGCTGAAATAATTCAAGATTCAACAATGCAAAACAGAAAATATTGTCTTACATGTAAACAACCTCTTTGGGCTTCTATTCTGGAACTCATGTAGAATTCTAATTTAGAGGGACCTTTTGTTCTCATTACAAGCTGCTTTCCAACAGCTTCTACCACTGTCATCCCAACCAGGGCTGGCATTTTATTACACACTTTCTAAAATATCTTTATTAAAGAAAAAAAGTAGAGGCATTGAGAGTAGAAGGAAAAAAGAAATATGAAACGAAACAAAACAGCCAGATGACTCAAAGCATTTAGAACAATCCAGCGTCTTGAGAATCAGCAAATACAAAGATGTCAGATCCAACCAAATGTTTCCTCCTCCGAAGCGATTGAAGATCCGACTTTTTTTTAAGTTGCTGTAAAATAAATTGTATTTAAATAATACATTTCTCACCCCTCCCTGCGGTGAGATGCATTTCCCTTACCAATCTGGTTCTCAGCAGGTGGTCCAGCCTGATGAAGTATCAGCAAAATGTCAGCTCCCACAGCGAAGTGTGACAGAGGCAACACAGACACAGTGACAGGCCTTTCCAAAGCTATTGTGCAAATTCAGCGTTAAACTAGGGACGGGGTGGACGACTGACGGCTATGCCATTCCCTCGCGTTCATCTCCCCACCGTCAGAAGGAACAAAGGGACGCAGTGCACCTGATGTACAGTCGTGAAGCTCTGCGGTGGCGAGGCTGGACTTCTGTGAACTGGATCTCACACCCGCAGTCTGAACAAGCTAGTACTGACATTAGCTTTCGTGTTTTTAAACATATTCCCTATGAATGGGGCCCTAGTGACTCCCCTACACAGTCACCTTTATAATGTCTGTGCATCGATTAAAAGTAAAAATAAATCTTCATATTACTTTCTAAACCTCAGTGTCCTACTGATAACAGTGTCAGTATAAGACGAAACTCTACGGCACTAAAAGCCCATTGTATTCCTTAATTCCCCCACCACTGAGACCGAGGGTTTAAAAACTGCAGCTGAAAGGAGGAGACTTCAGTTTCACTCTCAGTTTGAGAGTCCCCCAACGTCTTCACAATTCTGCTATTGTTTAAAAGTCCAGAGTTCCAAGTCTCTTCAAACACGCAGATCATACTTAGCTGTGAGCTCCTGGTGTCTTATTTAAGAAGCACAGAGTAACGTTCCTGTTTAAAAAGAGAACGATAGGGGCGTGGAGAGTTGGACCAAAAGAAGTCTAAACAAAATAAACCTGTAAGGCCAGGAGGGCAAAGATTAAATTCTGCAATTGCACGTTTGGTGCTTTGGGTACATGGCGTCCTGAAGGGAGTTCCAACAGGCTCAAGATGCTCCATGTCATTGGCAGCACACACAGTTTCTCTTTTGGACAACTGCTCTCACCTGTGTTTCTAGCACTGGGCATCCTGGGGTTCCTATGGCAACTTAGTCTCCACCCTCATAGCATCACATTTACCTTCTAATGTTTTGCTCTCTTATGACCTACTATGTTTGCTTCCCATGTAACTCTCTTACTTCAGTCATTCAATCCCTCCTCCCAAATCTCTAAACATGGTGTCGTTCTTCATTGCTTTTATTTCCAATAAATATGTCCTCGTGTGTGTGTGTGTGTGTGTGTGTGTGTGTGTGTGTGTGTGTGGTATGAGTATACACATGCAAGGGTATGTATCACACAACCTTCTTGAAGTTGGTTCTCTTCTGCCATCTTATGGGATACAGTGATACAACTCATGCTCTTGGGCTTGTAAGAAATGCCTTTACCCTTGGAGCCAGCTTGCTGGCCCCCTGTATTTGTAGTTAGAAGTCAAGGATTTCATCTTTCACCATAGGTAAACAAATCAACCACGAGGCGCCCTTCTCTTCATATGTTATGGCTCAGTGTTATAATCAGTTGTCTGCTTGTCAATGGGAAGCACTATCATTCACACCCCCAGCTCTGGACGCACCAGGGGTGCTCAAGAAAGGCCTTCTAGCTTCAGGGATGCAGCACCCTTGACAATGCCACCGTAAAGAAATTCGGGATTAAAACTCCATAGAAATAGTCAACTGGGTGAAAGGAGACATGATAAACACAGGATTGATGGGACTAAGAAACAACCAGTGACTTGGACAGAATAAGCTCTACTGAATTGTGAGAGTCATCAAGATGCAAAAGGAGAAAAATGATAGACAAAAAGTCTAACCAGAACACGTGTCTTCTGAACAAGAAAACCACATCTAGTAAGAGATAAGAAACATATCTAAACTTAAGTATTCATAACTCACTTCCAGATAATAAGTAATAAGCATAGTAGATGGCAATCCACAGATTTATTCAATAAAATAATGTGGATTTATTCGATAAAATGTTTCATATTGTAGCCATATACTCACAATCAAGAAAAAATAAAGAAATTTTGTTCCATGGAGAGGATTCCATAGAATAACCAACAAATAAAAGAAGTCAGATTTTTCTGTTTGGAGCCCCCTTATACAATGCAAAGAGAGATTGACTGACAGCTGGGAGTGTCACCGAGTTGTTGGCTATCACAATAACCCATGCTCCACTCAGTGATGGATGAATGCTGTTTTTTGTTTGTCTGTCTGCAACATGTTACACGGCCTGAGCTGCTGACTACCACACAAAGCAACGACAGATCTCAGTGGGACGCCGAGGTCAGCCCATCCGACTGGACTCAATCTTCTGCCAGAGCCTCTACTTCCGCAGCCCACTGTAAATAACCTGACTTGCCTCCACCTTCTGCCGATGCTCGATGTTCAAGGTCTCTTTGTTTGCACAGGGCTTCCCAATCTAACTGTGTTTAAAATTCCCTGCCTGTTGGTAAGTATAGCTGGCTAGCTGCCTCCACTAATCCATGATTATTCCTGAATTGAGTATCTGGCAGAGCACAAAACAAACGCTTTTTTTCCCACGAAGTGAGCCATCCAGAAGTTCTACTCTCTATTACACACACCATTTTCAGAAATCTTGGCACAGAGATTATATTTTCCATGGAGATCATAGACTATCCAGCTTGCAATTTTTAGTTACTTAAGACTGGTTGTTTCTCTTACCTTGCACACATTTATTCTTGAACTATAATATCCTACTATGAAAATACAAGGACCAGCTTGACATATAGAAAAATTTATTTATTTTTTATCCCACTGTATCTAAATATTATTCTATTTATTTATTTATTTATTTATTTATTTATTTTTGGTTTTTCAAGACAGGGTTTCTCTGTGGCTTTGGAGCCTGTCCTGGCACTAGCTCTGTAGACCAGGCTGGTCTCAAACTCACAGAGTTTATTTTATTTTTTAAAAACAAAACAATTCAAAACTTCCTAGGACTGTAGATTATACTAGGAATTTTGTTTCCTTCTCTGAAGGTTAATGACTGGTCTGGTCATAATACCAATTAAGCCTTATTCTTATCCTCCAATGAGACTTCTTTTACATTTCGCTCATTAAGCACTGTTTGGAATAATAAACAAGGAAAGACACCATCTTACTCTCAAGAAATTCATATATAATTTATTGAGTAAGAATGGTGTGTAAACCAATTATATGTAAAGAAAAAGAAAATATAATGGCTGCACGATTGCTGCTGTGTTTTATCCATCTGGGGGAGCATCCTGAAGGCTTCCTTGATGAGGAAGATTTATCAGTCTAAACTGGATAAATCAGCTGGATAAATGTTGGATATAGAATTGGTGTGTTAGTCAGGGCTCCTAATTAGCGAAAGTCCAATGGAGTGAAATGATGTGGACGTGGAGAGAGTGACTACATTTGGGTCTGAATGTGGTGAGAGAGGAAAGGAAAGGAAAAAGATCAATTAGCAAAGTGGTGAGACGCTGCATTAGTCAGTTTGGACCCTGGTTTCCTATTGGGAGTAATAAGCAAAATTAAAGAATTTGTATTACTTGTGTGTGGCAAGGGCACAGGCAGGGTATACGATGAACACATCCCTTCAAGTATGTGTACTCACATGCTCATAGAGCCAGAGGCCAGCATTGGGTGTCTCTCACATTGCTCACCATCTTACTTTTTGAGACAAGGTTTCTTCTTGAACCAAAAGCTCTATGATTGACTAGACTTTCTGGGCAATAAATTACATAAGCCCACCTATCTCTGCTTGCCACTGTCGCTTAAGTGTTAAACTCTTGCTGTACCATGTCTGACTTTTGGAATGGATGCTGAAAATCTGAACTCAGAGCCTCATTCTCACAAGAACTTAAGTGGCTGAGTCATTATCTCTCCAGCCCAGAAAACCTCTTGTTTGGAGGATGGCTTACATATGAGTTTGGTTGTTGTGTAGCACAGTATCTTACGAATGTTCTGTCATAGCCCCTATTCCCTGTAATTCTGTATATTGATCCAAAGATATGGAAAGGCTTTTATAGTCGTCATTAATTTTTATTGAATATAATCAGTATGACTACCATGATAAAATTATTGAACAGTAACTTAAAAGAATAGCTCTGCCTTATCAAACTTAAATTCTTAAACTAATTTAAAGTTTAATTCTCTTGTCTGTTCCGTCTCAAGCTCAGCTGTGGAGAAGACAGCAATGCTGTGCTTCTTCTCTGTGTGTCCATCCTACTTTTACCTTCTACCCTTAAAACCACAACATGGTGGGTGTCCATCAATAGGAAACAGACTCCTCTGTTGCGCAGGTGTTGACACATCACCCTGTACTCTCTCATCTTCAAGCACAGATGTAATATAAGCTTGCAAATCAGCCAGGTTTCTGAAGACCCACACAAAGCTCTGAGAGTGTTTGCTTGAGGCTTCCACAGCTGGTTTTACATGTGATGAGTTACTCCATGGATATCAGAGAAGGAGAGAGGAATCTCACCTCAACTGCAAAAGGACCACTTAGTGAGCACCTGTAGCTCCAATCCAGACTGTAGGCTCCTTATCCAGTCTATTACACTGGGGCTTTCTGGTTTATTGGGTTAGTGCTTAATTTCACCTATTCCTCTTACATATAAAATCGAACCAAGAAAGGACCCCCATATCATATAATCAGTCTGATGAATACTGTGTTAAAATACGTTATACCCTTGGAAAAACATGATATACAAAAAATAGTTATAGATCCTAAAACAAATACCCCAAAAGCTAAGAATGACAAAATGAGGTTGAGAAATTGAATTGAGGTCTATTGTGTAATTATGGACCCATGAGAGATTTTATTTTGTGTCTTATTACCTAACAAAACCTTTTAAATCATTGCAGTGCTCTTGTAAAGAGGGAACCATGACTACTAACTTTCAGGCAGGGAAACTGAGGTAGAGAAGAGTAAAGCAGCATGCCCTGGACCAGGATGCAAGTGAAAACGTTAAAGCTGAGCTGTGGGTCGTGTAATACCAATGACTGACTTTGACCACTGTGAAGTGCTGTCTGAGAGATGAGGTTTTCCTGAATAGATGTGGAGGATTTAAGCAGCACAGGAAACTGAGATGCTGACCCTGTGGACCAATACTTTATACTTATACGCACAGTGAGTATAGTTTGAGTTATGATGAGCAGGACATGCATGAACAATAACTTCTTGGGAAAAAATCTATCTGTAGAATTTAAAAGAAAATTAAGAATTTAAGTTTATTTATGGCTGTTTCCAATTCCTGACTATTATAAGTAGGACAGCAATGAACATGGATGAGCAAGTATCTTTGTAGTAAGATGGAGAGTTTTGGGGTCTATTCCTAAGAGTGCTATAGGTGGATCTTGTGGGAATTTTCAGCTTTCTGGGGAACCTCCACACTGACTTCCACAGGGGCTGTACCAGTTTGCACTCCCATTATCAATTAATAAAGGATCTCCTTCCTCGTATGCCCACCAGCATGTATTGTCATTTCCCTTGTTAATCTTGGCCATTCTGACTGGGGTAAGAAGGAATCTCAAAGTAATTTTAGTTTGTGTTTCCTTGGGAGCTAAAGATGGTTCCCATATATTAAGTGTTTTCAGCCATTTGTGCTTATTTTTGTGAACTCTGTTTAATTCTATACACTATTTTAATTAGGTTATTTGTTTTCTTGATGTTCAATTTTTAAATATATATTCTAGATATGAATCCTCTATTAGATGTATAATTGGTAAGAATTCTTTCCCATTTTTGTAGGGTGTCACTTTCTTTGAATGGTGTTTTTCTCTGTTCAGAACTTTGGGATTAATTTGGTCCCATTTATTAGTTATTGGTCTTTAATATCTGTGTTATTGGTGTCCTTTTCAGAACATTCTTTTCTGTCCAGTTAGTTCAAGGCTGTTCCTTACTTTTTATATCACGTTCATGGCATCTACATGAATGCCAACATCCTTGATTCATATTGAGTTGATTTTTGTGGAGTGTGTTAGACATAGATATGTTTTCCTTTTACACGCAGCTATTGAGTTAAAACAGTACTTTTTATTAAAGATGTTATCTTTTCTTCAGTGTGTATTTTTGACTTCTGTATCAAAAGTTGGATTCTGTAGATGTGTATAACTATGTCTTGATCTTCAATTTGTTCCATTGAACAATGTGTCTGATTTTTTTTATGACAATACCTTGATGTTTTAGTTACTATAGCTCTGTAATGTAACTTGAAATCTGGCATGGTGGTACCTCCAGCAGTTACGCTATTATTCAGGATTGTCTTAGCTACTATGGTTTGTATGCATCCATTTGAGTGTGTGTATGCATGTGTATGGATGTGTGTGTTTCCATATGAAGTCGAAAACTGTTTAGTCAAATTCTGAAAAAATAAGTGTTAGAATTTTGATGGGATATATTTACACAATAGAATTGTATTCATCAGCTAAAAGAAAATAAAATTTTCTGGCAAATAGATGAAGCGATAAACAGTCATCCTGAGTGAGGTAAACTCTGACCCCAAAAGACAAATTTTACATGTTTTCTCTTATATATGGATGTTAGCTTTTAAACTTTCGATATGTGTGTTTCAATCCCAATGACCACAGAGGCTAGGTAGCTATCAAGGGCCCAGGAGGGAGGAGGAGATGGTCAAAGGAAGAAGAACTAAAATAGAGTATTACACAGAGACAATGCAGAACCTGGAACAGGAGGATTAAATGAGGAGGGGCACAAGAGGACAAGGTAAAACATGGAATAGTGGAAAGGATACCTGAGACAGAAAGTCTTTCGAAAAGCCATATGGAAACCTACTGCTATAGAAGCTTTATAAAATATATACATAAAAATAATTTAAATGGAGTCACCATATAGTAGCATGGACAGTGTTTCAACTAGACATCTTATGCCACCAAGTAAAACCTCAAGTGCCAGGAACGGGTTATAGGTTGGTGAGTCCTTGACCAAAGGGATCCTACAGCCTCCACCCCCATATCTCACAGGCTATTGCAAAGGCTATGGATAACTGTCCAAAACCTGAGGGTAAGGCCCTGTTGGATGTAGACAGCATTGACTTACATCATCAAACATGGTATAATTGAGATGGTATTCAACTAGAAGCTTCGCCCCTGGGAGATTCTTTGCATACTATCAGAAAAGAAAAACTATCACCAATTTCATCCATCTACAAACTCTATATCCTGCAAAAGAGACCAGCTTGCAAGATATACTGGTAAATAGTGGCACAGTGTTATAGGAGTAACCAGCTACTGTTTTTTGGATTTAAGTTCCACTTCTTGAGTTGAAGCCTATACCCAACAGTGCTAAGTGGCCAAGAATCTGAGACTGGGTTGGTTATTGTCCTACAGGAGACCTAGTACTATCATCCTGCTTAAGGAACATTGCAACAAAAATAGCAATAAATTTACTCCTGATGGCATATTGCTGTACTCACAGAGTTAGAGTATCACTCAACCCTTTGAGATAAGCCTCTTGCGATAGGCAGTAATTAACACAGAGACCCACGACTGAAAAATGTGTAAAGAGTGAGAGACTTTGGAGCGCTCAGCCCTAGATGGGATGTCTTCATTAAACACCTCCCTCAAGGCTATGATCTATGTGGAAGAGGAGGCAGAAAGATTTGAAATGCCAGGGATGGTGTTTGACTCCAGTGATATAGCATCTTCTAGACAAAACAGAACTGGTACACATACGAACTCACAGAGTGCAAGAGCACACATAAAACCTGCACAGTTCAAACTGAACAAAATCCTAGCACCAAGAAGAGGAAGTGGACACGAAGTCCCACCCTTAACTAAGAGATGTTTACAGTTGCTGCCTGCCGTGAAGGGGGTGATCATTTTCTCCAATGGAGTATCTGTGTCACTGGGTGTGTTAGACACATTCCAGGGAAGGACTCATATCCAGTAGTAGCTGGCCAGTGTGAAGTGGAGCCCATGTGGGTTTTTTTTTGTTTGTTTGTTTGTTTTATGTGTGCTCTTTTTTTCTTATTTTTCCTTTCCTTTTCTTCCTTCTCTCTCTCTCTCTCTCTCTCTCTCTCTCTCTCTCTCTCTTTCTTCCTTCCTTCCTCCCTTCCTTTCTTTCTCTTTCTTTCCTTCCTTCTTTCTTTCTTGTCTCTTTGATTTACAGTTTTGGGGAATCTTGTTTCTTGCTGTTGTTTTTATTTATTTATTTATTTTTATTTTTTTATTATTTTTTTAAGAGAGATAGGGAATGTGTATTTATGTGAGAGGGGAGGTTTAAAGGATCAAGAAGGAGTTGGGGGAAGGGAAGAATATGGTCATAATACATTGCCTGAAACAAAAAAATTTAGATAAAATTTTACAAAAAGAAGTTTGCATAGAGTAACCACTAACATGGAAATGGACTTGGCAAGATGACCAATCTAAGACTCTACTGGGGAAACTATAAAGACTTAACAGAATCCAATGAGGGCCAACTATTGTCCAGGGCATACAGAAACAGAACCCAGTAAGCAAGACTTAGCAGAGGGGAAAGTCTGATGAATTTAGAGCTAAATGTGGCCTGCAGATGTGTTGTGAATGATTGACAAGTGTTTTCAAGACTGTACAATTCCGCACTTTAAAGGTCAGAATACAAGTGAGTACTGATTCCAGTTCCCATGTGGGGATACATCACTATTTTATGAGTTCCTAATTTCTCAGGTGAGTCAGGCACTATGCACATGCAGTTCTCTGAGGATTCATCTGGCCTGTCATTACCTTCTCCTCTCTTGCATCAGCTGCATGGTCTTGGGAACCTCTGTTTGTGGCACTTAGTTTAGAGCATGTGAAAAAGAAATAGGAATGTTCAGAGAAATGATTCAGAAAATAATATCTTTCAAGAGGGAAAAAAAGGACAATTGTGATCTCATACTACTTACAAAAAGAAAAGAAGACATGGAGGATTTGAAATGTGGTAATGTTGATGATTATGGAATTCAGGTTGGGATGAAAAAACAAATAAGGAATTAATAAGTTAGAAACAGCTCCTGTAGACTAGCCCGTAGCATGACTAATAAAAACCAAGAGACAGATATTGTGGTTCAGCCTGAAAGATTAGAGAAGCAAAGTAGCCAACCACTAGAGAGTTTTTACCTCTGCAGAATCTTTAGACTGAAAAAAAAAGAGTGAGTTTCTGTCTCATCTTGCCTTATATTTCTCTGGAATTAATGACGTGTACCACAACACATGACTTCTAAGGCTAACTAGTGTGGCTGCTGAGATTAAAGGTGTGTGCCACCACTGCCTGGCCTGTGTGGCTGACTAGTGTGGCTAGTTTTGCACTCTGATCTTCAGGCAAACTTTATTTATTGAAACACAAATAATATAGCACTAGACTAGCCTTTCAGAAAATATGTGTGTAAAGAATGACTGAAACACCCTTTTCCTCTGACAGCAGAAGGGTTAAAATCTCCTTTGCATATGCGAGATGCATTACTCCTCCCTGACATCTGCCAATGCCATTTCTCTGTTGACTAGTTGTTAAGTCTCCTCCCCTCCTGCTCCAGAAGCTGAGGTCCAGTCAGCAAGAGAGACTCAGAAACCATAAAAGTTACTGGATAAAATCAAGCAAAAATTCATATATTTTGCTTTGACATAAAATTTGAAAAAAATACGTTGAAATGTGTTGATAGATAGTTCTAGAAGTAACTCTTTAAACTGAATAGATTTCTTATTATGAAGTTTAGTTTGTCTATACGAATACATACCACATTTCATTATATTTTCTAAGTCATACTTTTTTTTCATTATAATGACTCTTCAAACATTTGATGCCAGAGATATTGCTCAACAGTTAAGAGCACTGCTGCTCTTGTAGAAGACCTGAGTTCAGTCCATCCACCCACATCAGGCAGCTCCAATCACCCATGTGCTCAGCTCCAGGGGATCTGATGCTCTCTTCTAACCTCTGTAGGCATGTGTGTGCACACATAGCCACACACATATGCACAAGATTAAAAATAAAAATAAATTTTTTAAAAATGTAGGAGTGTCTTAAACCTGGTAACATAACAACATATAATTGTGTGTGCTTGTGATTTTCTAACATAGTCTATTGTTTAGGAATGCATTAAGGAAAAGTGTCTGGGACTGTATTACAAATAATTTTTGTCTCTTAGGCACAGAGGGTGTGAAAGGAAAATCAGAATAAATATATGTATTTAATCAATTTCAAACAGTTTGAAGTGGCCCCATTTTAAATGCCTGATTGATCATCATTGTTATTTCCAAGTAGGAATAAATAACTGCCTCTTGGCTTTGGAGATAATAGCGAAACTCGGCATGAAATATCTGTATTTGCTTCTTTCTTTTACAATAAAAATGACAGGCCCACAAAGCTGGAAAAATCCCTTCTGCTATTTTAAGATGCTGTGGATCTAACTAACTGTGTTTCTGTGCCATCATTAATCAACTGTCTGAATAGCGAAAAGAAAAGGAAGGAAGCTGCAGGCCAGTCAGTGTGCCTCACCCCTGCACAGCACCAAGGACTTCAGGCTTTCAAAAAAAAGAAGGAGGCTTTCAGGCCAGTCAGTGTGTGTCACCCCTGCACAGCAACAAAGAACCCAGGCTTCCAGAATCATGTTCTGGAAGACTCCCTTGTAACTTTTCCATGCTAAAGCAATGACTCCATGACAGCCTTAAAACTGCTTATGCATTTCCTCAAGGATGAGGTTTGCTAGTGACTAGATTAAAGTGTATTTTGTCAGATGAATTAACTTTTATTTCTATGTTTTAACTTACCTTTAAGAGAACATAAGTGGTACTATTAGCATATCAGCATGTTCACATACAAAATACATGGACATTTGTATTTTACAAAGAACGTGTGTAATGTAGACAATCATGAAACATTAGAGAAAACAGTCTAACATATATCTATGAAGACATTAGGAGAAAAATTAGCACTTTGTTCATTACTAAATATTGCCATATTTAGTATCTTGTTTAAATTTGAAAGTTTTTCTAAGGAAAGAATTCACCTCAATGCTACAGTCTGAGTGAACAGTAAAGAAGTGAGTTCTTCTGCATATGGCTGACCTAGGCCCTCTGCACTTATGTCAAGGTTGTGTAGCTTGGTCTCCCTGTGGGACTCCTAACAGAGGGAGCAGGGGCTGCCTCTGACTCCATTACCAGCTCTTTGGGACTCTCTCCTCCTACCAGGCTGCCTCATGCAGCCAGAAGAGGAGAGGAAAGCCTAGTCTATCTGCACCTTGATAGGCC
This sequence comes from Alexandromys fortis, assembly GCF_014885135.2. Classification (NCBI taxonomy): domain Eukaryota; kingdom Metazoa; phylum Chordata; class Mammalia; order Rodentia; family Cricetidae; genus Alexandromys; species Alexandromys fortis. The sequence continues at coordinate 4,738,771 of NW_026067911.1, forward strand.
ATGGCTGACTGATGCACATGGGAGGCCTGCCATTTTCTGAAGAGAAAGGAGAAGGAGTGGACTGGGAGAAGGGGGAGGTTGGGGGAGGGGCTGGAAGGAGAGGAGAGAGAGGAGGAAAACAGTGATCAGGTTGAGTATTAATTAATTTATAAAATTACTTACTTTTAGACAGGAAGTGAATTCCAGCTACACAGTCATCTTTATTGTTATTTTTTAATCAAATTTGAATTAGTAACTATTGTACAGTTTTATGTTTCATTATCTTGAAATTTATATATTTTTTTCTCTTCTGTTCTGGAGATTTAGAAGCTAAAAGTAAGATAAATCTTTCTAAAAACACAGAAAGTTGTGCATTATATGCTGAACAATTTCAGGGGTGCCATCCACCCCCTCTGTAAAGTGGAAAAGTACCACACACTTAATATGCAAAGACCTTATCTACTTGACAAGATAGTAAAATACCCCACTTATCTGCTCAGGGATAATTTTTCAAATTTTAACAAATTTATTAGTCCCTGGCAAGGCCTTTAAAACTTCACAAAGAATATTAATAAGTCATTAATGGTTAATTGCATGTCGGCTTTGAGGTCAAGGAGTCTGAGTGATCCTAGTCATTGGAGTTAAGATGTATCACTTCTGAAAAGACTCCAGAGTACAAGTGTCTCTGCCTCCCCTGCTAATCCAAACCCTTTGTTTTTGGAAACGCAAACATAGAAACATGAACTCAATCGTCTTTCATAAGTAAATGCGAGTGTCCTAGCAGTGTGCATGCAGGGAAGGAGCTGTGATACAGTGGTGTGTCCTGCAGGAAGGCAGATTAACTTCTTAACCAATGCAGCTTAACTTGATAGCCAAGGGTCAACCAGAGGTGATGTCGGCTATGAACCTGCACTGTATAAACCTAGTTGTTCTCATTGAGTCTGCCCATAAAATTAATTCAAGCAGAGGGACTGGGATGGATAGAATAAAAAAAAACTAAGTGGGGGATGAAGAGATGACAGTCGGCAAAATGAGTATTGAGGACTGAGTCTGAACCCCAACATTCATCTAAAACCCAAGCATAAAACACTGTGGGTCTGGAACTCCAGCACTGGGGCTTTGCCAGGCGTCAGCCTCACCTACTCAACCTGCTCAAGTTCAGTGAGAGACCCTGTTTCAGGTGACTGACAAAACACCCAGTCCACCTTTGGCCTTTATGGGCAAATACACACATGTGTGCATAAGAGGGAATATGCGAATATTAAAAATTTCAAGATTTTCGAGTCTTAAGAAGAGGATAGTCCAGCAAATGATGCCACATTACTTAGCATGATAATGGAGATCCCTATAGTTTTTGTATTCATTCCCATGTTAGGGGAAATTAGAGTTTCCTTGTCTTTCAATGGAATTGTTTTTCTTTTTGTAGATACCTGTAAAGCAACCCTCAAAGATTTATTGGTTTCCTTTCTAGAAGTTGAGTTAGGCATCTGCAAGTCAGCGTTGCCTGCTTCCCTTGGTCCTGGAGCACCGGCAGCACAGGAACTGGTTTCCAAGGAAAGCATCCTACAATCTGCATGCAAAGTAGTGTTTTTACACAGCTCTGAATGTCAGTTCCAAATGCAAAGCTGCTTGCTGCCTCAAGTGTGAAATCCACCCTCATTTACATTCATGTTTCTATGCAAGTAGGGAAGCCGGTGTTTGGGGCCTGGGCTGTGGAGAGGTGTGGGGCCCTGGGGAAGAGTTCCAACCTGTAGGAACCCTTTCCACCTCGCTGACAATTCTGAGAGGGGCTCAGGGGGAAGCGGCCTTGACCAACGCAACCAATCTATAGGAGACAAGGAAATATATTCATTTTGATGTCTTTATGGTATTTTAGCATATTCCAATTTGTAGATTTTCCAATATGCTGTGAGTGTGTGTGTGTGTGAGTGTGTGTGTGTTTAGAGAGTCCATGGTTCACATTATGTGGTTTCTTTTATCATTTAAATTCAAATATAAGAGACTGGATGCCAGGATATTTTCAGATTCCTTTGTTGGTGGAAGGTCTGCTCAGAAATTAAGATCAGGATTTGAGAAGAAGGAATATTAAATGTTTGTCACCGTTCTTTTCCATCACAGGATCCAGGCTCACAGTTGGTACCTGTCTGGATGATTTCAAGAACTTTGCCATTTGTCTGAATGCATTTTATTTTGAGCTTCTGAGGTTGATCTCTCTTCCAAGTACCCACTGAGGATGAAAAGCTTGGTGGGGTTCGCCTATTCATGAAACCCACTTTTCATCTGGAGCCCACACCCACATCTCTGTTAACCTTCTCACTGCTTTGGGCTGCTCCTTCTTGAACTCCTTTTTCCAATATTGAGGGTCAATGGCAGGAAACGATTATCTCCATAACTAGAAACAGACCTCCCTCCTATTTAGTTAAAGTGCTGGAATACATGTTCGCATTCTACATTTTAAGGCCATTCTTTATCAAAGTTGCAGAGAGTACAAAGACCTGTATCTGATATGAGATAGCAAAAGGTGGTACTAACTGTAATCTAGGATCCAAAAAAAAAAAAAAGGAATATAAATAATAGCCTTTCATAGGTAACTTCTCTGACCTAATGTTAAACAAGACTGTGTAGCTACTGGTGTGTCATACATAGACCCCCAAATGTAATTCATGAAGCAATGACTGTGTTATTTCTCAAGAGGCCATAGATATATCAAGCAGTTGTGTGGATCTAGGCTTAGATAGTTGGGTTTGTTCATATGTCTGCAGTCACCTGGCAGGTCATCTGGAGCTGGCAAGTCCAAGATGGTCTCCTGAAACTTAAGGTCAGAACTGGCAGATCCCCACTTCTGCTGCTGTCTACTGACAAACACAAGCTGACAGCACGCCCAGATTCCACTAAGAGGGAAAGAGGCTGCAATACTTCCAAAAGAAGCTAAACTGTACTCTGCAGAAGATGGAGATGCGGGCCAGGTAGAGGATCTGGGCCAGCGTTGGAACCAGTCTACCCCTGTTGCCATCCTAGATCATTATGGGTCCCTCCACACTCTACCCCCATATGCTAGGTGATGCCAGCTCTCTATGGTAAATTCCTTAGGGCCAAATGATATGTAATACTTTCAATGCTGCCTCACTGTGATCTAATTACACAACTTTATATTGATGTTGTTCGCTAGTTATGACATTTCTATATTTAGATCAATAAAGATTTGGTTACCTTGTTTAATGGATTTTTAAAGTAGTATGTCCTGAACATATTTTTTCTCCGTTCCCTTTTTGTTGTTGCTGCTGCTTACTCTATAAATGACTGCTCAGGGGAGGAGATGGTGCCTTTCTCCCTGGGACTAACCGCCTATTCTATATAGGAGAAATCTAGGGGGGAATGTTAAGAAACGCGTTTATGCCTCCTGCCATGTGGTCGTTCTAATCGAAAATCCACAGGCTCAGCAACAGGGGGTCACAAAATGTGGCCCATAATTTAGCACCTGGAGTGGCTGAGTTGATAATTCTCCATCAGCTTCAGAGCTGTCATTTCCATTAAGACTTTAATGAACAGCAGCAAGCCTTACTAATGTGCAGAACACAGACATATCACATCCTCTGCCCAGCAAGCTGTTGCATGATTGCAGAGATGCTGGTGGTTATGAAGAGCTGGGACCTGCCCAATCTTACTCATACATCTAGACACAGAATTCACTTTGCGTCTTGAAGACCCAAAGAAGAGACAAGAGAGAGGAAAATAAACCTTGTTTGGTAAAGTCAATGGCATGCCTGTTTCTCTAGTTACCCATGGTTTATTACTGCTGTGTGTTATTTTCAGCAGTATTTATATCAGAGATCATGAGGGGCCCGTAAAGGCATGCTGATGCCTCTTAGGTAGTTTCAGGGGGAAAGCACAGTTTATAAATAATTTTGCCTGTCTATCTTATGTCTTCAGGACTCCTTTTTATCGACTTTATTTGTTGTATGTATGTTTGCATGAAAACAGGTCATTGAAGAAGTTGCTGCTCTTCCCGTCCTTTAAGCCAGAATCACACATTTCGGGGTAGTCAACTCACAGCCAAGGAAGATACGGAAAGTGTAGTAGAGAACGTGACATAGCAACACAGAAAGAACCAATGCAATCTTGCCAAAACCTGTTGTCTCTTTCTTTGTGAGGCATGTTTATTGTTGCTTGAGGATTCCAATGAAATGATTTAGGTTGCAGTTTCATGATATAGACCGCATACCCAACAGGTGCACATTGTACAAGGACCTAAAACCTCCTTACAGAATCGGCAAAGTGCAAGACTTTGTACCTCATATCATTTCATTTTCCAAGGACTTTAGCATACAAATGTTTGTGATCAAGCTTTCCTTGTTGCTTACCCCCATCCTGAGTGAAGTTAAGAAAAAGGTTGCCATTACATTTTGGTCTCTATTTCGAATTGGGGAACAAAAGTACTTATCAAGGCTTGCCTGGGGTACGTGTAGCTTTATTTCTGTTTTTGTGAGCAGCGTCCGTGACATTCTTTTAGGAGTGCGTGTGAGTAGCTCTTTGTCGGTGTTATTGAGTCTCTCTCTGAGCAGAGGGTTATACCTCTGCAATACATATATGAAGTTGTCCTTTTAATGCATCATGAAGCCATAGTTTACTATGTTCCATGGACCCACGGACAAACACACAGCACAGTTCCTCCCTATCAAACTCAACTTACTTATCACAATACGCTGCACTCGCTCTTGGAAATCTGTTGAAGATGCCTACCAGGCCAGGTCTTTGAAGCCTTGGTTGGATGCAGGATGCCTTACTCCTGTAGCTTTGAGTAGGATGCCTCAGTTCACACTGAAACCTCTGCCTAGGACCACTCCTAATTCAGCAGCTAGGGATTGCAGCCCCTCGTGGAGTATTTCCAGCTTGCGACCGATATAAATAGCACCGCTTGCAGTGTTCATTTATATACATTTCATAAATGAGCTGTACATGTCTGTTAAGTGCATGCCTAATTGTAAAATCCCTGCCTCATATGCCTTAAAGACATTTGCAACTATGAAGATGCCAAGAAAAGGCTTTCCATAGTACTTCAGAAATGTACACTCTCATTAGCAAGACTTCCTTGGTCCTACCCTTGATATTATGTGATTTTCACGTTAGTCAGCCTGGGGCTGTGAGTGTTTACAAACATATCTCATTGTGATTTTCAGTATTCCTTGTGTTTAGTTAGGTTTCTATTGCTGTGGTCAAATGCCATGACCAAAAGTGAGCTGGAGAAGAAAGTATTTCCATCAGTTTTCAATTCCTGACCACAGTCCATGACTGAGAGAAGTCAGGACAGGATTTCAAGGCAAGAAGTTGAAACAGGGAACCATGGAGTAGTTCTGGTTTCTGGATTGCTTCCCATGACTACCTGCTCAGCGTGGACTACCTGCCTCGGAGTGGCCCTGCCACAGTGAATTGAGTCCTCCTAGGTCAATCATTAACTAAACACGTGCTTCGAAGATTGATCTGTTAGGACATTTTCCCAACTGAGGTTTCCTTTTATCAAACGACATTAGTGTGTATTAAGTTGACACAAACTAAGTGTCCAGAAGGACACCTTCTCAGGTTCATAATAGTATTTACTTTATCTTGTTTAGATTGTCTTTCTTTTACTGCTATTGCATTGCACTAATTTTTAATGGAGGTGTGTGACGTTTGGGGTTGGTCTCTAGCTGTTCTTCCCGTGTTCCAGCCATGGTCCTCTGCGGGATGTGCATGTTACGGAGAGCTCCAATGCCACCATGTCCCACTTTCCACTTGGTTAATAATATCATTTGATAAACAGAGGTTTGTACTTATAATATGGTCTAATGTATCAGTTCTTTATGTATTTAAAGTTTTTAATCTCTGTTAAGAACCTTTCATTGCATTGTCTTTCTAGAAGTTTCATAACTTCATATTTCACATTTAAATTTATGAGCTATCTAACAATGTATACAGAAAATAACAAGCCTTCCATAAGAGGGTTTATAATAAGAATTTAAATGAGATTTTACAGTCAATGTAATATACCATATTACTACATAGTTTGGACAAATTATATGATTATATTAATAGATGCATAAAAACATGATAGCGTCCAATATTCATTATAATAACACCATACATTTTTAAATACATATACACATTTTGAAATCTAAGAATAGAACTTAAACTGATATTTATGGATGAACTTCACAAAATTTAGGATGCATTTTTTTTTAAAGTTGTTGGAGGGAGGATAATGTGATTTTCAAAACTAACCTATAGGCATACATAGAGCAAGCACTAATGTCTCTGATAAAATGACAGGACCTTCCCTTGAGGAGGGGAGCACAGGACAAAGGTTGTTCTATTCTCCACCTTTCCCACAGTGTCCTGGAGGTCCCTTCAGGCCAGTAAATCACAAAGAAGGCTAATTGGAGAGAGAGGTATAAAACTGCCACTGTTCTTCTTAATCTCTAAGAAATTTAAGAGGTTCCATAACTTAGTAAACTTGATATATAACGTTAACAAGGTCATAGGACATCCTTTCTGTACATAGAAAAGGTATCAGAAACTAAAGAAAATGAAGCTGTAAAGACACTACTCACAATCAATTAGGGAACACTGACTATCAAAAAATAAATGAAAGGACTGAGGAGATGACTCCACCAGTAAAGGACTGGCCGTGCGAACATAAGGTCCTGAGTTCAGATCCTCAATTCTCATCAAAAACTGGCTATAGCAGGCAGGCGTGCTTATAACAAACACTAACACTACGGAGGCAGATATAAAAGTATTCCTGGGTCTTGCTGGCCACTTGACTAACTACATCTGCAAGCTCACATTCAGTGAGAGATCCCATCTCAACAAACGATGCAGATGTTGACCAGCGCCCACATGAACGCGTCTATGTACACATTCACTTCACACCCCCAACACAGACCTGTGCATGAGTGCACACACACAAATTAAATGACTTAGACACAAGATGGGTAATGCCTCTCAGTTAAGAAGCACAAGAAGCTAAGGATAGGGAAACATATATCACAGCTATTGGAAAGTATGATCCAAAGTGATTTATAGATCGAGCTCAAATACACCTTAAAGACCTGCAGGTTTTTGCAATCATAAAGCTTGCTTCACATGAAAGAGAAAAGACTGAGGAGAATCTAGAGCAGTCTCAAAGGGTGAGAACCAGCTGAACGGCAGAACTTTTACTAGAACTGAGAGCTGTAACATTAGCTAACTTGTTATTGGACCAAACAGAGTCAGACAGACCACTGAACATGATAATCATCATCATCATCAGAAAATTGACTTATGGTAGATTTACGATGGCACCAACAGTAAAAGATGTGTGTTGTGGTGTCTTAAAAGATGATGAATCTATGTATCTGGAATGAACTGCAAAAAAAAAAAAAAAAAAAGATGATGATTCTCGATCTAGTGAGTAGTTACGCACACAGAAAAAAAAAAAAGATGACTCTTGAGACTTATATGCTTGCTGCACACATACCAAAACAGTTTGTTTAATTACTCAAAATAAATACCTATTCTAAATAATTAGCATGCTTTTCTCAGTTAGGGAATTATATTTTATTAGTGAGATTGGCTTTGGTTGTCTGTCTAGAGGCTCACCTTCACCATGTCTGATGACAGTAATTTTCTTCAATCTAAGGTTTCTGGCCTTGGTTTCTTTTTCCTTGTGTTTGGTGGTAATTGTTCTTTCAGCCTTGCCTTAACGATTCTATTTTGTGGTTCTCTCCTTTGTGTGTGAGATATTTTGGATCATTCTTTGAAATAGGCAGAGTATAAGCAATGAATAAATCAATCAATGAGGCAAGTTAAACTTCACTTGAGTATTTGAAGCTTGGCTGAATTGTCAAAAAGAATTATAGCTCTTAGAGAAATCCCAGTAATTATACTTTGATAAAATTACAACTGTCCAACATCTTCTTGCTAATACATATTGCAGGTATAAATATTATATAAGATGTTCTTTAAAAGTTAACGTATGTGTCAGTATTAAAAGTAAAAGTATTCACCCAGAGAAGGATCTACTTTTCATAAATTTCTTGTAATATATATTCAGACAATAGGTAATTTCTTCTTTAAGAAAAATAGTCTGGCAATTGAACAATCTTGCTCATATGGAAGGAATGTGTGGAAAATTATTGACTTTAAAGGCGGGGGCGTTCAAGGCAGGAAACAAGTGCCCACCCTGTTAGTGGTTCTGGGTATTGGCTTTGGAGCTGTTAGATCTATCTACATCGGACTCCCAGTTCTGACAGTAATGACTATGTCATCTTAGACTAGTTTTCTATGTCTTTCTTACAACTCGATCACTTTGGCCTGGAGAGATGGCTCAGTGGTAAAGAGCACTTGCTGCTCTTCCAGAGGACCTGGGTTCGGTTCCCAGCACCCACACGGTGGCACACAGTCAGCCATAACTCTAGTTCCGGAGATCGAATGCCCTCTTTTAGCTTTTCAGGCACCAGGCACACACATGGTGCACAAAATTCATGCAAAACAATACACCCCACATATAAAATAAAAAGTAATTAAAAGATCGCAATTCATATCATAATACCCAGCTCACAGAGACTGGTCTGCAGATACAGATAGATACATAAATGATACATACTTTTCTGCAGAGCAGTTTCTCTGAAATTCGGTACCGTTCTTGTGATTATTTTTGACATTTGGCATTTGGACACCTATATGAAGCAGGTCGATTGAGTATGCAATGGCTTGGCTGGAGAGCAGGCGAAGAGCCCCGGTGATATGGGGCAAATGAGCAATTCAGAACACTGTGTGCACACCATCATTGGTGATGGGAACCTGGGGAGTTATAACCTCTGCAGTTGTGGAGGCGGTTTCTCTGCTGCAATGCACTCCAGCGCTTGCAGGCTCTCGTTGTTCCTGTTGCACCTAACTCGCATGCCAGTAACACGCAGCACATGCTACTATAACACCACAGTAGTTCAGTTACCTTCTCAAAATGGCATCTGATGGAGAGGACGAGCTTAGGCCTTGGGTCTTATATTTTACCAGGTGAGTACATTTTCCTCAACAGATCCCAGAAAAAGTTTTGCTATGTGGACTGAGAATACTCAGAGGAAACCTTTGATCCAAACTGTAAATTTGGTAAAAAAGAATCTGAACCAGATGTCTGCACTGGTGTGGGAAATCTGCATGGATTCCCAGGCATGGATGTTAGCACCTTTAGGTCCCATCATCTTGAGAAAAAGTATACCTTGTCAGCAAATACCTTTTCTTTTTATGTCTGCATCTATTACATTTGATTTTACTTAGCTGTTTCCTTATCGCTAGTGATCAGACACACAGTATCACAATATAAATAAGGGGCATTGTCAGGATTTTAACCTCTAGGCAACCCAATCACTCCTGGAAAGCTTCTGTAGTACTGAGAGTTTTGCTATAGGATAGGGAGAGAAAGGTGTCTATATTTTATTCAGATAGCATCCCAAGCTCCTAAGAATTCTGTGCCTCTTCTTTTAGAATGATATAGATTGCTTGGGGGATGGGTTAGAGAACAGTAGTCACCTATGGAGTCAGAATGCGTAAAGGCTACAGTCCAGCTTAAAACTTCAGTTCTGATGGGAAGACCGAGAAGACGATATAACAAACACATCAACGTGTCTAGTCTCTTTGTTTGTAAGAAGGGTGGAGACATGAGAATAACCGAATTAACAATGCTAGCGAAAGGTACTCCTTAACAGGACACAAACACAGAAGGGAAGCCTGCTAAGGGACCCGCTAGGCTGTAGCGCGACTCATCTTGGCGTTACTTTGCTCCATAGCTTATGCACAGGAAGATCTGCTGCTTGTGCATGTGATCTGTTCTCACACTATAAAACAGTAGAGGGAGAAGCCTTCCTCAGCACTGTAAGCACGTCGAAGGCTCCGACTAAAACTTCCCGAAGGTGACCATAGTTTGTCATTTTTACCTTATGGACCGTTGATTGTTATCAGAATCCCAGATGCATAGCTTTCCGGATCATCTCTTAATTTATCAGGGCTTCAGAGCCGTAGGCTGATGCGCTGAGACTCACTCGCGTGATTACACTGCCACCGTGTGGTTTAAGGAGCTCTCCTAATTAAAACATGGCCTGCTAAGTAAAGCAAAAGGACAATTAAAAGGAAATCTAGCTATTTTCAATGATTTTGGTGTTCCTTTATCTTCGCCTACCCTTTAGATAGTTGTACGGGGTAATGAAGGTGCACAGTAAGGGAGGGGCAATGCGACGGGTGAGGTGGAGACAGTTGGTTCTGCACAATTCTGCACAAATTCATCTTCTACCCAGGGAGTACCTGGCACCTTTGCTAGTAAGAGCACATGGGCCACCTGGCCAGCATAGTCTAGCTGCTGCCCAGAAGAATCGCAGAATTTCACTATAAATAGCCACAGATAGGTGTTCCTTAGGCTGACACTCCCAAATCAGAAGCAGCCACAGTGTCATCCCCAGAATTCACTAGACCAGTGGTTCTCAGCCTTCCTAACACTGTGACCCTTTAGTACCGTTCCTCGTGTTGTGCTGACCCTAGGCCTAAAATTGCTTTGGCGTTACTTCAAAACTGTGATTTTTGCCATTGTTATGAATCATAATGTAAATATCTGTGTTAAATGATTAGGTGACCCCATGTGAAAGGGTCATTTGACTCCTAAAATGTTCCCTACCCACAGGTTGAGAACATTAGAGGCTTGAACGTTCTTGCTCTACCTCCAGTATTGAATGAAAAACTTTGAAGAAAAAGACCAGAAATCCGGATTTCCAAAGTTTTTGGGGATGGGATAATATCTCAGTAGGTGAAATGCTTGCCTTGCAAGCGTGAGGCTCTGAGTTCAATCCCCATGGCCGAAATGAAAGGGCCAGGAATGCTGGTGCATGCTGGTTACCCCAGTGCTGGAGGATGGAGATGGGCAGGGTTCTCGGAGCTTGCAGCCCAGCAAGGCTAGCCTCCTCGGTGACTTCCAGTCAGTGAGAGACCCTGCCTCGGAAAACAAGGTCACAGTGTCTGTGGACTAAAGTTGTCTTCTGGCCCCCACCCACGTGGGCACACATACACCTGCACCTACAGGCATTCACACACACACACACACACACACACACACTTTCCCGAGATTTTAGTTTTCCAATCTATAAAAAAATCACTTCTTCTGGAGTATATTAATATAGCTTTTATTTTAGGCAGTATTAAATTGAACTGCTTGCTCCAGAGTGCTTAAAGGAAGCCACACGGATATAGACGGCAGGAGTCACTGTGCTTTCTGTCCTGTTGGCCACCCATTGCCATGAAGGTCTGCCTGAGGAGGAGGCAGAACACGTGCACACGTGTCTCTTGCAATCATTGACTAAGGTCTTTCCCTCTCTAATGCCACCGGGATTTGCAGTGGCCCAACCTGGAGTAAATCTTTTAACCTCTCGGGACTAGTGGACCACAAGTCAATTGTGAGTGGGTGTTTTATAATCAGGCCGTTGCTTAGACACTGAAATCACAGTTTAATGAAGGGGACCTAAGTGTAAAAGACCTGGAGGATCTGAGAATGTTAGGGAAAAACAAAACAAAACAAAACAAAACAACGGGATGGTATGAATGTGCAGACTTGCTAACCCGCGTCCTAACTAACTCAACGGTGACATGCAGCAAAAGTGCCCATGTCAGCAGAACTTCTGACCTCTCCAAAACAAAGAGCCAGACCTAGGGGTTTAAAGTGGAACCTTCTGTTTATTGTGTGGGTTTGGTTTTTAAGGATATGTTGAATTAAAGGAATGCAGAGTCATTGTCTGTTAAGTCTGCTCACTGAATTCGGTCTGTCCTTTTTCAGATGGACATTTAGTAACAGTCACCGGTAACACCGCAACACCCATTATTGGTGCAGGGCTTCTGTTGAAGCGATTTGTCTTAACATATTTTCATGTCTCTCTCCAAATATATGCTTGCAAAGCGTGGAAACTCGGCACCACATCACAGAGGGAAATTGTTATCCTTAGCAATGCTTGCTTTAAATGCAGCTGGAGTGAAGAATTCAAAAGCACATCCCCAAAGCATCACACTGGAGCAAGAAAACGCTCCGTCTTTCTAATGTGGTGCCTTAGCTACTTTTCTGTGATAAAATGAACATCAGGAAGGAAAGCTGTGTTCTGATCACAGTTTGAGGATGCAGTCCATCGCGGTGGGGAAGGCATGGGGGGAGGGCAGGACGTAAAGCAGCTGGCCACATTGCATCTGCAGGCAGGAAGCAGAGGAGGATGAAGGCAATTGTTCAGATCCATTTCTCCTTTTTATTTCCACCAGGGACCTCAGATCATGGGATGCTAGAAGCAGCTAAGGGAGGGTGGGTCTCCTGCCTCACAGACATGTCCAGCGATTTGTCACCTAGATGACTGTAATGCGTGACAATTTGACCTCAGTATTAACCACTGCAGATGAAACACACATTCATGCTTTAAAATCTTACAAATACAACATACTCAGCACAAAGGTACTAAGGCTATATACAAACTAATCATTATGTTGCCTATTCTTAGTGACATATAAAATAATAAATATAAAACAGGAAATTCTAAGAATAAAAGTACTAGACCCAGGCATAAATTTAAGGTACTTATTTTAAGCAAAACATCATTAATTATTTTTTCTTCCTAACTTTGATAGAAACAGTTGGTAAATAGCTGGTATATTGATAGAGTATCCCTGGCGTGATTTTCTTTGCTAAGCCTATTTTCCATGACTGGCCCTCACTATTCTGGCTGCATTCAGGATTCAAAGGGGCTGTCTCACCGTATTCCCACATGTAGGTTAGCTGGGAGGACTTTAGGAACAAATCCACTGTAGATCCATTCTTAGTTTTCCCTGTGACTTCTTTTATTTTTCTTGTACATTTTCAGGGAGATGTTCTGCCACTGAGCTACACTCAAATCTCTTATACATTTGTAGAGATTTCTGTCATCTTACAAAGTAAGAGGTTTTTTTTTAATGACATTTCTACACACCCTGGTTTTGTATTTTGCCCGGCCCTGACCCGTTTCCGCTCCCTGTGCCTGCTCACACCAGTCCACACACAGTCTCCTCTTTTGTTACAGTTCCCACACTCCTCTCTTGGGTCTTCTTCCATCTCCACTGTATATATATCATTTCCACTTAAATACAAACATATAAAATAGAAGCTGAGGAGTGAGAACATGCTGTGTCTATCTTTCTCTAGCGTTCCTGAGCATTTTCCCAGAGGACCCTATAACCCTCCGCAGAGATACTTGCTCATCCATGTTCTTTGCTGTTCTATTTGTAAGAGCTAATAAATGGAGTCAGTACAAATGTCCATTAACTGATAGATGCAAAAGGGAAATGTCGTACACATATGCCATGCAATTTATTTAGGTCATAATGAAAAAAAATGAAATTATGAGGAAAATTAATGGAGCGGGACTATTCTATGACATAAGGCAGGGTCCTTATGGCTCCTTCCAAAACGAATAAAAATCCATGTGGCTGATCTGTTGACTTACCTTTAAGATGAGGTGATGAGAGAGCTCACAGGCTTAAGTTCCTATACTCACATAGAGCCAAACATGATTCTGGCCACCAGGGGGCACATCCAGTTCTCTGTGCAATTGAGGTTTGAGGGATGCTTCAGACAGACTGTCATGTAAGGGAAAGGCCTGACCAAAGTATCTTATCCTGTAATTTGCCATTGTGTTTGTGGCCCTGCATGAGAATATTTCATTTTTCTTCTTAATGCACCTGATTTTAAGGACTGTTTCATGAAAATACATAGTGATTTTGGTAGGGATAAAACCAACAGGATTCCCTTATCTGGTGGTACTGGAACAGGAAGCAGCTTGGTGGAGTCTTGCACATGGTTCCTTTCCAAGAGGAGGCCAGACACCAATAAACCCAAAGAAACAACCAAAATAGTGTCAGTGGTGTCTCACCTCCTTCTAGTACTAAGACCCTATTGCGAAAATAAAAAGTGGACCAAAAATCTGGGAAGAGAGCTCAGTGGTCCTTCCTCTATTTAGTATTCATAAAGTTCTACATTGAGAGAGAGAGAGGGTAGGAGAGAGGGAGAGACAGAGAGGGAGAGAAACAGAAAGGGGGAGAGAGAAAAAACAGAGAGAGAGACAGAGAAAGAGAAACAAAGAGTAGGAAGAGAGAAGAAACAGAAAGAGAAACAGAGAGCGAGTGAGCATTTCATGGCATTCACTGGGTATAAAATAGTGGCCAAGGTCCACTGAGAAGCAAAGGACACAGAGAAGTCTGTCCCATGGGACTACGAATGGCTGCATGTACAAGGTGACATTTGTACTGAGTCTCTTGAGATTAATATCCTCTTATCTGGTTATTTAAAAAATAAGATGATGGGATAAGGAGTCCCAGGGAAGCTCACAGTAGTTTCTCTTTATCCAAAGTGAATAAGGTCTGAGATCTTCAGTTAAAGCCTGCACGTGTAGACACTACCAAACCCTATACATGTATATACATATCCATGATACAGCATAGTTCATGTGTGTGCACAATAGGAAGTTAACAAAAATAATGAAAACAAATTGGAGCATTAATATACTGTGTGAAACCTTATTCTAACTTTTAATTCCAAACATGTTTCACTTACTATCTCCGACCAAGGCTGGCAGGAGGGTATGGGTAGCATAGACCACAGAAAGCAAAACCTCGGATACTGGTGTACTAATGTGGTTTATTATTTGTGACTAGAGTATGTCAGCTCATTTATCTGAAGCCTAGTAACTGGCTACTGTAATGAACTCAATGAACTATTATTCAAATTCAATTAGGAAATGAACACGAGGCGGACCTGTGGCTCTGTAGAGTGGCGTTTTCCTATCACAATCGAAGTCCTGGTGTGATCTCTTGTCAAAATGCAAAATAAATAAAACACTGCAGCATGATTTGTGTGCACATCAGTGGGACAGTGTGGGTGTTTGAATGAATCAGACAGGAAAGACTGGCCAGGGACAAAGATCTTCAAACCGACACCAAAAATGCTGCTTAGACATAGAGCAATGTAGCTTGTGCGCCAAGTAGTACTTAGAGAGTGCTCTTGAACCTGGAGCATGGAATGCTGAATCAGAATCGCATGGGATTGAGCCAAGAAACCAGCCCCATCTGAGCTCCGAGAAAACATTCCTTTAGCCTTTCAAGTTTTAAAACATTTTCAGGACTCTCAGAATTTTAGAGGATGTTTTTAAAGCAAGCAAACAAAACTGCCCAAATTCTCCCTAGGAAAAATGTGTCTTCGCAGTCATTTCTGCTAACTCTTCCAGAGGGATCCCAGACTCATGGTCTCAAGCTAGTAACCGCGGAAAGGAAGCTGGCTAACAACTAATTTAAACAACGCTAGATGAGCGCGGCCGGCAATAGGAATAGAGCCAGCAGGATTTTCAGACAACGTTAAGGAATACATACAATCCTTCCTGAGCAGGTTTATTCAGGACCACCCTAATCTCATGTTGTCAGTGTTTGCTATGAAAGAGACGTACCCACACTCACAAAGACGAATTCATGCTGCCAGGCAGGCATTTTCTAGGTCATTTCCACCCTAAGTAAAGCATTTATTGAAAAATTGGAAAGTTTCAAAAGCAGAAACAAAGTGTTCCATGACCATTCAGAAACTGATATATATATATAGATACACACACACACACACACACACACACACA
>NW_026067911.1:4754464-4930247 GCF_014885135.2 Alexandromys fortis
ATATAATGTTTTGCCCTGTTTCAAATAACAAATGAAGCTTCTAGCTTCTGGCATTCTGGAATGTATGAGTTAACTTCTTAACTGTTTATGTACTTAATGTTCCACAAATTTAGATTGTATCTAAAAATGTTGCTATCTACCTGATAATCTAGTGTTTGGGAACCAGGGAACGGTTCTGTCTCCACAAAGACTGAGGGCGGGATCAGTATCTGCAAATAACAGCCGAAATGGCTGTTGCTGGGGCTAGGTCACGTGAAACAAGATAAAGCCTATGAAAACAGCGCTTCAGGAAAGTCATGGCTGAACTCTAAGGACCGAGATTACTTAATGCGAACATTGTGTGTGACTCCAGCCATCGGGGGCAGCCTTCCCCGCAGTCAATGGACGCATGTCTGTTGACGTGAAACCGGTGTGGAAGGAGGTCTGAGGCACAGCTTACAGTTATCTGTGCCTGAGGCACACATCACTGAACTTAGCCCAGACCTGGAGCAGGGTCAGGAAACAGGCGATGCAGTTGACTTTGACAATGGAGGACAATGTTTGGGAAGCTACCATTTGAGGAACTACTTAGGGGCCCAGAGTGTTAGACAGCAAAGAGCAACCGATATATTCAGTTCTCACGCTGGGCTGTTGTTCTACATGCTTATCATCACTAATTTACAAATAGTTTCACTTCGGGATCGCAGCTGACAACTTGTGTTTTTGCTCAACACTGCTTTGGAAACCATTTTGTACTGCCTAGTGTTGACGGTACCCATCTCCTGTGGGTGAAAAGTTGAGTTGTGTGAATGGCCAGGACACCAGTTTTTCATTCTCCCGAGAGAAGGACTGACTATCAGCTGTTTCTTAGCTTTTCCTATCAGCACAGTGTTTTTAGCACTTAGCTTTCTACACATCTCCTTGTACAAAAAAGGCAAGGTTTCTTTATGGTTGCATTAATGAGCCCACTTGTTGGGTGAAAGACTATGATATTTCCCACTGACCTTGTTAAACAATACCAAATCGCTCCCCAAAGTCGGCAGACCAGTTCTTTGAGCATTAAATATATATTGCTTCATTGTCCTAATTTGTGTTGGGTTCTAAAGGAAATATTTCTAATTTCCTGATCACTTTAACATTTTATATCTTTTCAAAGATTCTCTTCCAATATACTTAATCCATGGGTTGCTTATTAATAGTCTATGCTTTCTATATGCCAAGTATTAATCTTGAAATTGGTTGGGTTCTACCCAGGAAAAAACTAGAGAGCCCCATATTGTTACTTCTTATGTTCTACCTAGAATAAACACACCACACACACACACACACACACACACACACACACACACACAAAACATATCAAGTACATTATAGCCAGCTGGGAAGTAACTGCCATTGGTAATGGACAAAGTAGAAGGAACTACAGACGACAATAGGTGGGATCAGGCATGCAGAGCAGGCACCACACTTCGCTTAGTTAAGGCAGGCGTTGTTGAAAAGGCAAGATGGGAGTCACAGGGAGAGATTAAGAACAAGGGCCAGGGCCAACAGTAGGGCCAGAGCAAAAACGTCTGTGGAGATGAAATCAGAAAAGCCGAGGGAGGACCTGTTTGGGGACTTAGTGGGGTACTGTGAAACAGGCTTCCACCGAGTGAAAGGGGGTGGGGTGCTAAAAGGATCCGAGCAAAGGACAGGGACAATGTTGTGGCATTATTGCTCCCACGAGCTGCATAGGGGCAGTGGCTTCTTGGCAATGACCACCTTGGCTATGTTTGTCTTTTTTTTTATTAATTTATTTATTTATTTATTAAAGATTTCTGTCTCTTCCCCACCGCCGCCTCCCCTTTCCCTCCGCCTCCCCCAATCAAGTCCCCCTCCCTCCTCAGCCCAAAGAGCAATCAGGGGTCCCTGCCCTGTGGGAAGTCCAAGGACCACCCACCTCCATCCAGGTCTAGTAAGGTGAGCATCCAAACTGCCTAGGCTCCCACAAAGCCAATACGTGCAGTAGGATCAAAAACCCATTGCCATTGTTCTTGAGTTCTCAGTAGTCCTCATTGTCCGCTATGTTCAGCGAGACCGGTTTTATCCCAGGCTTTTTCAGACCCAGGCCAGCTGGCCTTGGTGAGTTCCCGATAGAACATCCCCATTGTCTCAGTGTGTGGGTGCACCCCTCGCGGTCCTGAGTTCCTTGCTCGTGCTCTCTCTCCTTCTGCTCCTGATTTGGACCTTGAGATTTCAGTCCGGTGCTCCAATGTGGGTCTCTGTCCCTGTCTCTTGTCTCCTGTCTTTTGAGAGCGCTGGTTACAGCTATTAGAAGGCTGGAAACAGTGCCTGCATGAACAGTCAGGCTTGGCGCTTGGATATGCAGGATGAGCTCTGGTCATGAGTGTTCTTTATTTCCTCTGGGCCCCGCTGTTTGCCCACCTTTGTTCTCTGTGCCATAGCTGACTCGGTTGCCTCTCAAAACTAAAACAGCTCCTTTGGCCAGGTCTATGCAGGCTCTGGCCCAGCTGCCGTGCGAGCCCCGTCCTTGATGCCTGACACATGAGGAGTGGTAAGTCTTGTCTTCTTCGTTTTGCAGAAGTCGGACAGAAACCAGATCTCTCCTGGCTCCCGAGTGTTTCATTACACTCTGGTTCCTACCCTGGGGTGGGGGGGGGCTGTCGGTGAAGATTGAAACACGCTTGAACCAGACACCACCGAGAACCGCAGAAGGCCGAGCTAAGCATTCTTAGAGTAGCGACCCTTGAAGCGTTGAGGGTTCTCTTACCTTCCTGGCCTTCTTCATATTTGAAGCTGGCTTGTGAGAGCTACTGTCCTCACTACTGTATGAAATGAGGTATGGGTCTCCAAAATATTTTTTCTTAACTGTGGGTTTTAATTTGATCTAGTAAACCAACAAGGTAACTTAACACCCAAAACTAGCAGAAATGGATAGAGAGTCCTCATAGCCTAAGAAATTTGAAATTTCGGAAGGAAAGTAGTTTCTACCACAATGAATTTTTAATTTAAGAAATCTGTGCATCTGTGTGTATGGTGTGTTAGTGTGTGTGTGTGTGTGTGTGAATATCCACATGTGTATGTGTGCATATGCTCCTGTGTGTGTTTAATGGCGGCCTGAGGTTGGTGTTGGGAGCATTCCTCAGTTGCTCTCCATGCTAGTCACTGAAGCACAGTCTCTCATGTGAATCTAGAGCTTCCCTAGCTGCCCAGTTCATGCTGGGGACTGTCGACCTCTTCCTTCTGAGATTTGGAATAATACGTGAGCTGCTACACTCACCTGCCATTTAAAGACTCTGGGGAGCCACAGAGTGATCTCCCCAGCTAGCTCCCTGTGGGTTCCTAGTGGCAAGCAACTTTCTTCTCTGATTTAAGGCGATTCCATGCGCTGTAGGCCAGTTCTCTCCAGACATTCCTGTACTCCTCTCCATTTGAAGGTAACACACACGGTTCAAGCCCCACATGAGTTTATCATGTTGTTCAAAGCACCCTTAGTTCAATGGCAACTATTACTTTTTTTTTTTTACAACCATGTAAACTACAAGTGATAGGAATTATAATTTCCTGGGTCTTGGGGTCCAGGGTAGTTATGTTTCGCCTGTAGGTGCAGTTCGCTTGAACAGAGTCAAGGTAAATTATTTCAATGCCCAGTTCTGACACATCAGTGACTATATCACTGTGTGCTGTGTGAATGACCTACATCTGTGTGTCTGCAGCAGGGAACCCAAGCAATCTGCTCCTAGCCAGCCCTGCAGCTTTGTCTGCATGGGCAATTTCAATTTCACCTCAGTTGCATGAACCAAAGGAATCTAGAGATTCAAATGTTATGAATTTGTGACCATGTCTCGTGGAACTAGCATTTCCTTTTTGATGATCATTCATTGTAACCAAAGCAAGGCAGGGCAGATGAGATAAATTTGCTAAAAATCCCGTGTTTCTCTGCAACTATAAATTCATCTATTAGAAAGCTCAAGAAGAGAACATGTACATCCTAATATGCAGCCCCTCAGGCAGGCACAGCCTAATAAAGACAGAATTAGCTATGTTATTAGACTATGACTGGTCTGGAAACTTATTTACATTGTCTCTACTTCCTAGGCTAATGTAACTAAATTTCTTCTTCTTGAGCTTGGAAGTTCAACTGGAAGTAGTAGAGGCCTTTCTCACTCAATAACCCATCGGCGCAGGATTGCAAACCATAGTTACCGTGTAAATTTTCCAGTAGATTTTCTTTTGCCTCTGTAAAAACATGAGTTCGTTCATTCAAGAGAGTAAAGGGTTAAGTTCCAAGTTCATAGCACAGCCTGATCCCTTGACACCCCCTCCCCCTTTCACCATGAAAATCTGCTCATGTGAAGTGAATTCTGAAACCGAATCTGCTGAACATGCCCTGCGTTTGGTACCAGATTTGTATGGTGACATTCAAACTTCTGCCATGGCCATTGCAATGTAAATAGGAAATCCTAAATGTGATTTGAATTGCCCTTTGGGGAGTTTTGCAACGAGAGACGGTCCATTTCCAAGGTAGCCAGTAGTTAATAGGGAGCAAAGCTCCCTCCGCTGTGGGCTTGGAGACTGTTCTGCATCAGGGAACAAGTTGACAGGAAGCTCTGCACGCCTTCAGCTGGACTGAGAGAAATTGGCGGTTGACATGGCCATATATAGCTCTGAAATATTTGTTCTCTTTGGAAATGTTTTAGATCAGACCATGAACACCAGCGCCTTCATTACTCAGGGAAACGATTCCATTTTGAGGTGGCAAAGGCCTCCTTGCATTCCAGTCTAGAGACTTGTGTGGCCATTACTGTTGTCTATTAGCAAGGGGCTTGTGCCATTTTTAAGTGTCAGCCCTTGCCAGAGCTGGGCTAGAAAATAGGGCTGGCACAGCAAAGAATTCACTCGGTGTTGAGAATGCCTCACGAGTCCAAATTTGCCAAGATGTTCCCAAGACTTCTAAACTAAGACATACAGTTGGTGACTGGATTGTGCGTGTGGTTGTGATGCTGCCTAATATAAAATTTGAGTTGGTTCTATCCACCTAGGAACAAATGGCAAAGTTGAGGCTTTTCCAGAACGTGGGGAAAAGAGCAGTTTTCAGGAAAAGACATTGCTCAAGTTGCCCACTAGAGGGCAGAGGCTCCCTCACTCATTGCGAGTTTGGACCAAAGTTTAAAAAGAAACCTCGTTTTTATCATATCATATAGGCACACTTATATTGCAAAACGTATTGTAAGCAAAATAATGAGAAGTATCTTAAATGCTCTTTCCAGGATTGTGTGCTATAAAGAGAAGCTTCTCTAGGTTTTCTCATCCCAAGGCCCAGAGACAGCACCACCCCCACATGTAAGCACAGTACACTTCCACGTAATTGCAATTGTGCCAAACCCTCTCCAGACTGCTTATCAGTCATTAAACTGTGCCTACACATGTTATATCAGTCTACCAAGATGCCTTCCCCACTGTCTACTGAATGTCTCTGAGGCGATCTGCTTCAGAAACCAACTACCCACTGAGCAAGTTTGGAGTGAAGGAAAGGGACAGTGTTGTTATTCAACCCCAGATTCTGATCTAAGCATAAGGTACTGTTCACCAGCTTCTGGAATAAACACAGGGTATGGTTCTATATCTTCTATGGCAAAAGGACTAAGGCACAGGGTACTGTACAAAAGGAACGTGCACACAGACTCACAGTGATGTGTGGAAAACAGGTTCTGTAGACATGATCGATTCCTGAGAATGATCGTTGCATAACATAGCAATTTAATAAAAACCATACTTACACAAAACAGAAAGGAAAAAGATTTGTGTGGATAATTTTGCATTTGAACCTTTTTTATACCATAATTTTCTGTGTTGGAAGTATGATTTGGGATTACAAAGTCTTGTTAGATTGTAACTTCTTATTAGTTGTGTAAAATGACTTTTGAATTTGTTGCTTTAAAATTAATAAATCAGGCCTGTGGGGACGGTTTCACTAGTAAAGTGCTTGCAAAAATGAAAGGACCTTGTT
This sequence comes from Alexandromys fortis, assembly GCF_014885135.2. NCBI lineage: Eukaryota > Metazoa > Chordata > Mammalia > Rodentia > Cricetidae > Alexandromys > Alexandromys fortis. The sequence continues at coordinate 4,760,454 of NW_026067911.1, forward strand.
CAGATCCAAGAATTCAGGTAAGTTACAGGTCTGTAACTCCGGTCCAGTTGTTACAGAGTGAAGGCATGCAGAACCTGGGGTTTGCAGGCCTGTTGGTTAACTAAACTGACAAGCTACAGATTCAGTGTGAGACCCTGTCTCAAAAACAAAGTAGAGAGCAACAGAGAAAGATGCCTGCAATGGACCTCTGGGTCTCCCCATATGCACACACTGATGCGTGCATCCATTTTTCATGCTGATTGACTGAATCTCTGTGAGTTGAGCTCTTGGCCAAGTGCACAGTGTCCCAGGCTTCCCTGCCTGTGCTGAAGCTAGTAAAGACAACGAAGGTCAAGGGAGCGACCTACGACCATGCTTTTGAGACACGGGTGTGTGCACGTGCAGGGCTCCAGTGTTCACTCACCCCCCCCCCAGTTTTATTTTTCAGAGATGTTACAGTTTTAGTAGTGCACACTCAAAGGTTGTTTTATTCTGTAATCATCTTGCAACAGTGCCCACTTAAAATATCTTTCGACTGTGGTATGGGCAAAGGAACTGTGAGTGTCCAATCTTCAGAAGTGATATAAGTTTTGATCAACTCAGCAACTTAGAAGATGAAAAGTCAGGCCCAGGGAGCATAGGCAAAACAATAAGACATGACATTAACATTTTCATTTCCATCAGCACATTGACAGGGTGTTGCTTAGTCCCAGCTAGGCACATATGAATGTACCAGTTTCGGAGTGTGGTGGGTATTACTTGTATCCTGGGGTATATACACACACCATTTGGATCCTTTGATGTCCTTGAATACCACTTCCTGTTAAGTTGTATTCCCCCAGAGTTTCCAACTCGAAAATACTTGTCTGTTTTGACACAACCCGCTGGTGCCACGCTTAGGATCCCTGGATTTCTAATAACTTAAAGTGTGGCAGACTATTAAAATATAAATTCCATAGTATTTCTGGGCTATGTCATCTTTTTTTAGAAACATGTGGCCACAAAGCCCTCTGGGAAGAATTCTCCCAAGAGCTTATTTGCTCTTTGTGTAGAAAAGTGATTTTTCTTTCTTTCTAGAACAGTTTCCAAAAAGATTTGATTTGCAAAACCAATAGTTTTATGGAGACATCAAGAGCAGCAATATTGAGTTATCGTATTTCCAAACTGATGACAAGGAGCTCAGCACTTTCCAGATTTGAAGCAGGAAAGCAAAACTAGAAATATAACTGAAAACTATTAGGATTGGTGCTATCCTTTGTCAGGCTCATATTTTTTAAAACATTTAACTTTGATTTTACTTGGTTTCAGAACTGATTTCTTGGGTTGAGTACACACCACACACACACACACACACACACAAATGCACACGTGCACACACATGTTTAGTTTTTTTCTTTCTAATGGAAATGCAGGGGAACCGAAGAATCGGTATTACAGACCAAGAATAACATGACCTGTCAGTTCCTAAACTCTCAAGTCTTTTTATTTCCCCTCAACTGTAGATCCACGCTGCTTGAATTCAGCCCAACCGACACTTAATAAAATCGCAGCCTAGCTCACAACATGAGGAGGTTTAACGTGCCCTTAAATTCTGATTCCATGATAATATTTGACCCAAGTTTGTGTCTTTCTCTCTGGAGCAAGACTCTATCCTGTGTCCTCCACATAGCAGTCTTCCTAGTCTCTCTTGCTCTCTTGTCTTTTCCTTTTTGAATCTTGCAGGTGGACCCATTGAAGAGTAACTCACTCATTTGATTTGGTTGCAGCCGAGAGTCTGAGCTATTATCCGCTGTGAGACCTTTGCTCCTAAGAGCTCTGTATTTGGTGAACTTTCAAAGTGAAGCTATTTATTCATCAAACTCTGTTAGCCCATGGCGAAGCTGGTCCCTCTATGTTTTATTAAACTCAATTAAGTAATGGAGACTTGAAATCAAGCTCACCTTCATCTTCCAAGAGAAACACTATGGTGTTTTGGAGTTCATAAGATGCCGGATGTTGATGTCCTTGTGGTGCTGAAGGTAGTTTGATTTATGTCTTGCCATAGTTAAGATGCCCAGGTCCTCAAGCCTCTTTGTCTGAGTTAGAGGCTGAGGTCAGGTTAACAATACTAATCTGTCCCTGTTTGCAAGTGATGAATCACCATTTGGATGCTAAGACTGCATAGTAAGCTTCGACTGGGCAGCTTGGTTCAAAGGTTGTCAGCAGAATGTATGAAACTGGCCTGTGTCTGGAACTTCTGGTCACAGATGTCAAGGATTCCCTGATGCGACCACCAGCTCTGGGATGAATAATTGGTGGGAAGTGGGTGTGGCTAAGATATGTTAGTCCCATGCCCAGTTTGTACTGATTTGATTTGATCTAGATTTCATAATATTAAAAGCTCCTCTAGTCATTCCCAGGGCACAAATAAAAATGCTTTCCAATCATTAAGAAAGAATGTGACTTATTCAGGGCGATCTGTAAGAAGAGCGATGATAAAATGAAGTAGCTCGTTTCCACTTCCTCAACCAAGTGAGTTGAGCTTAGGAAAGGATGGCGCTTCAAGGAGAGACATCGTGTTTTATTACTAATTGCATTAGAGTTTGTTTTGGAGTATTGGAAGTTCAAGTAACTGGAGTTAAGACCAGTAATTCATAAACTTAGAGGCCAACATTTTTTAAGTATTCTGTTGTTCCGATTCCTTAGGAATTCAGACCAAATAGTGATGGAAATAAAGAAAACACAGATGTTGGCTCCACTTTGAGATTTTCCCAAATAGAGTTAGTGTTGGCTTCCTATTTACGAAATGAGTGCATGTGCCAATAGTGGATGATTTTGAGTAACTATTTAAGATATTTTAAAAGAAAAGGGCATTCCATTTCATTAGGAGTAGCATTAAATTTTAAAAATGATTCTATACTTTGAATTGCCAAAATCCCATTTACTTTTTTATAGGTTTTTGACTGTATTGCATCAAAAACTAAAACTATTGTAACTTAAGCATTTATCCGTGAGTGTTTATGTGTGAATGTGTGTGTGTGTGTGTGTGTGTGTGTGTGTGTGTGTGCAGAGGTTGTCCTTTTTCACATCAGTGCATGTGCAAGGCTAGAGACTGGCATTTGAATGTCTTCCTCAATTGCTTCTCCATCTTAGGCTTTGATTCAGGGTCTCTCATTGAACAAGGAACCCACCCACCATTTTAGTTTGGCAAACTAGCTCTGAGCGTCCATTTATTTCCATTCCCTAGTGCTGAGATTTCAGGTGTCCACCGTCACACCCAACTTTTTGCTATTTTTTAACATGAGTGTTTAATCTAAACTCGATTTCTCACACTTGTGAAGCAAGAACTTTATTCCCCGCGCCATCTCCCTATTTTTTCTTGTAGTTCCTAACTATTTGTATTTTTCCACTGCTGCTGCTTTGTGTGCAGTGATAAACGGGTACTTCTCAGGCTGGCTAATGGACACATACTTTTGATGTAAGAATGTAGGCTGACCAAGGATTGTTTCGGTGATCCCAGGAAGGGTGTGGGGAGATAGGGGGATGGTGGATTGCAGCATGGTAACTTGACTGAAAACAACTTCTTGATTTCTCTTTCCTTCTGCAAAATATGATAGAGAATCCCATAAAAGAAAATGGGGAACCTGATTTTTCATATGTGCTGTTTGATTAAATCAAGGCTAAAATATGCTCTGTGGCTGATGGAACTGAAGAGAGCACTAAGAGCTTCCCATTAAGAAGAGGGATCTCCATCATGTGTAAAGTCATCTAATATATTGGTACCCTTGGTCTGTGGTCTTGGTATGCATCACAACATGAAATTTTACATGTTAGGGTCATGACATGCAATTGTCTGTGGAGATGTTTACTGGCATGATCCATACAACTGTTGAACAATCAGTCTATAAATAACTCTCAGCCACCAAGGATCACCAAGAAGGTCTGGATGACCCTGGTTTCAATGTATCTGTCAATCAACTGACTTTAGGAAGACTACAGGGATGGATTAGATAGGAAATCCTACATCTTAATAATACATGCATAATACTTCTTACAATAATATTGTAAACCAAAAACATGTTTTCCTCCCACGACCCCTTCTCTTCATGGATTTGATCATCATAGTCAACATTTGATTGCCCTAGGTATATGAGTAAAAATCACCCATGGGCAGAGAAAAATAAAAGGATGCATGGTGGTCATCGAGATACAGAGTTCTGTTGGCTTATCATTCATTGACTTTAATGTTGATTTGAAGGAATATTTTCTGAAAGATCATTTAGTGGATAGTCAATAGTACATGTTGATAACAATAGAAATTGAAGTTTCCATGCTTTGACAGTAGTTTGGAAAAATGAAGTGACTGTGATAAGTTCTGCTGGAGTCCAGAAAAGTCCTGGATGTCCACTTAAGGGTGTGCCAGTTCACGTGAGAAGAAGCACACACACCTACGCATTTTGGGTTTTGAGGTTTCTTGCCTCCTACGTGTAGAACTCCCTTCTAGGTTGTGTCCTTCTGGTCCCACGGCCACAGCACTCTCATTATCGCCAAAAGGAGAGCTCTTGCATCGCGCAATCCTGCCACAATGCACAAACTTAGTGTGCCTGTCCCATGTGCAAGCCCTGTCATTTAAATCCTTCAGCTTCCACGGAAAGCCAGTGTTAGCAGCATAGTATCTTAATGCCTGTTTTATAAAGGTACAGAGAATTATTATAAGATTGAGTCTGATTTTCAGTTGCTATGGTTTTAAATACTACACAGCCATTTTATTGTACTATGGTAGTATGAACCAGATTCCAATTATTAGAAACACTCCGCTGATCATTTTCATAATAAAAATTGAAACATGAGACTTTCATGCAAAATCTGATGCTGGCTTCCACAAGATGACTTTCTCTGAGTTATCATGTAATGGTGTAATGAGTAATTTGACAATCGCAGTCCAGGTATCTCTAGTGAGAAATCCCGATTCTGTGAGGAGAGGGGAGGAATGTGCCCTGATGTCTGTGGGATGTGTCCAGACCTCCCCAGCTCTGCAGCTACCTTCCGGGAATCGGGCTGATGGCTTGACTCAGAATGCTGATTCGGCCAAATGACTGCACATCGATTCCATAGATTCTACAAAAAAAAGTAAAAATAAAAATAATAGCTGCTCCCACGGGGTGGCTTTGATTTTCCAATGAAAGAGTGCAGGAATGGGATTTAGAACAAGTGTTTGGCATATCACCGACATTCAGAAAATGCTAACACTTCCATCGGGACCTCCTCTTGTGTTTCCATGGGCTCCCTGTGCTTCTTACTCTGAACATCTAGAGAGAGTGTCATTCTTCTAGCCACAGCATTTTTAAATGAATATTTATTTATATGTATGTGTGTGCAAGTATGTGCTAGAAGAGGTTATCAGACCTTTCAAAACTGTAAGTGATTACCTGGGTACTAGGATCTGAATACTGGTCCTCATGATTGTATAGCAAGCTCTCTTAATTGCTGAGCCATCTTTCTGGTCTTCAAATCATAGTACCTTAGCTATGCTTCTCATTTTTATCTGTTATTACCAAAGAAACCCCAGCTCAATGGAGAAGATGAACCATGAGCTAGAACTAATTGAGCCTTCTTTTATTTTTTTCTTTCCTGAGAGACACTTGACTTCTGCGACTGTTGTCATGTCCACAGAGCCTATTATGAGTGCTGCCAAGTTCTGATCCTTTGTTTGAATTTATCTGCAGCACTAATGAAGACGAAATCTTGATGATGATGCTAGGTATCTGTTAGTACTGGCCACATATCTGAAAAAAAATGGCAGCCCTTAAAGTCTATAAAGTGGAGAGCCACCGTGGATGATGACCCAGGGAGACACCACACTAACACTAGGATTCGGGCTGCCCACTGCAGCAGAGAACTTACCTATCTCTGAATTCAGAGACAGGAAACACTGTGCACGTTGACCTGGAGTTTGTGCCCTGGGTGAGCCTGTTATCACACAGCAAGTTGAAAAGGAATGGGCCAGGTCGGCTTGTTTTCACAACCTTTGCCAAACGCATTGCTTTAGGGGTGGCTTTGTTCAGCCGCACAGCCTTAAGTTGCTCCCAAATGCTGAGTGTAAACAGTCAGCTGCTCTTTCAGTGACTCTGTCCTGTTTGGGGCTTTTGCAGTCTGTGCTCCAGCAACCAAGGAAGGCTGGAGGTGTCTAATCAAACATGTATGAATATCTGCCGGCTTCCTAAGAATTCCTCATTTGCTGTTGCCTTCTCAGGCTCCTGACCTTAAATGTATAAGTCCTTCATCCCTCACGTCCCTCTCCTCGTGAACATCTCCCTACATTCCCAGAATGTAGTATATTAGGATGATTTGAAAGTGAGATGATACAGAGTGAAATCAAATAGTACAGACAAACAATGAGATAAAGAACCCATGGAGCCTCCTTTGTTTACATGGAGAATCTCTCACCCATTAGATTCTATTCTACCTTATAAATATATCTTGGTTTATGCACCATCTCCTCGCCTTTCAGAAAGGCAGCCCAGATCTTGGTATCTCTCGTCTGGATGCCTGCAATCCCCCACAAAAAGACACCCACTTCCATATCCACATGCAGATTGTCATCAGGCTAAGATTAACTGTACGGCATGATTGGCATGAAACTCCCACTTAGAAAAACTGTTTCAGTCTTTCAATTTGTTCCCAGCTTCTGTCTTCCAGCCAAGAAGAAAAATATAAATATTACTTTGAATAAAAAAAAAACTTCTCACTCAAGTTGTTCCTTCTGACTTACTCTTCTGCCTACCCTGACCCCACAAGAGGATCTGTTAGTACTGACCACACATCTGAAAAAATGGCTGCCATTAAGTTTTACAAAGTAGGGGGTTTCTTGGAGGATGACCAGGGGAGATGTAATTCTAAGACTTGTATTCAGGATTATTCTCTCTCTCTCTCTCTCTCTCTCTCTCTCTCTCTCTCTCTCTCTCCCTACTGAAATGACTTTTGTGAGCATGAGTTGTTGAATTATTGCTCAGGGGAGGTTCCAGAGAACCCCCTAGACAACACCATTGCACATGACTTTGATGGTAAGAAACTTTTTGACAAAAACACTATACATCATAATCACCAAACAGAGAAATCAAGCTGGTGTTGGTCTGGGACCATTCTCCCTGCTAGTTTGCTAGTTTACAAGAAATATTTTGTGAACAAAATATATTTTGATTATATTCTTCCCTTTTCAAACTCTACTCTCCATAGATATCCCTCTACATTCCTCTTTTTATAATGTATTGAATAAAATTAGTGTTACCACATACACATGGATGTAGGACATCGTCACCTGGGGCATGGGAAAACTACAAGGAAGAAGAACAGCTGTCCTTCTCAGCTTCTGTCACCTTCTCAGCGGGGAGTGAGTGGAGCTTCAGGAGCCCCTCCCTTCCTGTGCTCCAGCGGTGATTGCCTTGATCTTGTGCAGGGTTATGCTGGTAAACAGACCTGCTGTGAGCTCATGAATGTCCAGAAGACAGTCTTCCTCAACCACCAGATCTAACCATCTTTCCACCTCCTGTTCCACAGTGGTCTGGTAATCACGGTGGGGACAGCCATGCCCAATTTAGGACTGGGTAGTTCCCAATCACGTATTTTCTCCACTGTGACCAGTTGTAAGTATCTGTGTCAACCACATTCCTCTACATACAGAAGTTTCTCCCATGAGAGATGGAAGCTGCACTAGTCTATGGGTGTAAGGATACGTATTTAGGATGCAGTTTGATACTATATCTCTTTTAACAAAATAATTGTAGTAAGACTTACTATCTCCCCAGGCAAGGATTCTGGACAGATTTCTAGCATGAAGCATAGGTTCCCTTCTATAGAGTCTACCTTGAGTGCAATTGGTTACCCCTACATCACTGTTGCACCAATGAGCATATTTCATCAGGCCAGGCATTACCGTAGCTGATGATTGCATTGTACCATCCAACACTGTGCAAACTAGCAAGGAGACTGGTCCCAGATCAGCACCAGCTTGATTTCTCTGTTTGGTGATTATGATGTAGAGCGTCTTTGTCGAAAAGTTTCTTAGCATCAAAGGCATATGCAATGGTGTTATCTAGGGGGTTCTCTGGGCCCTTCCCTGAACAACAACTCATTAGTACATATCCAGTACCTAACACTGGGCTTTTATGTAGCATCATGTGTTTCTGGTGAGGCATCATTCCTCCATGTAGGGTAACTTCAATTATACTTAAACATACATACATCTTTAGGAAGAGTATAAAATAGTAGGATTCTATATATGGCTTTTTCAAATATCCATAGTGTTATCTATCCTTCTCCTACTCCTCTTCTTCCTATATATATGTAGTATATATGTAACATGCTATTATATATGTGTAGTTCTCATTCCAGATTCACTGAATTTGAATCTCTCAAGGGAACTGGGGTCTAAGTTTAAACATCCCCATTATTCTGAGCTTTGAGCCACATCTTTTCCCAACAGTTCATGATACAGGAGGTCTCTGGACCTTTGTGATACCAGGACAGTGTCTGGCTGGTCCCCACCCAGACTAAATGCCAGTGACTCTCAGCCTACTCTCTCCTCTCTCCTTTAATGGACTGTGAGAACTAAGAACATTGTTTCAAGGAACAATCAGATCAGTTGACATCATAGGTCTTCCTGAAAAAGAGGAAAGAGATGTGGAACACAGATAAGAACCACCCCCCAGCAAGTCTCCACACACTCAAGGACTGCTGGTGATCCCAGGCAGCGGCCCCAAGTCTACCCTGTGTTCTTGAACTTTAAGAGGGACCCAGTTGTTCAGATGTCCTGACTCCCATATATTTATTCTCTGAACAAGGCAAAAAGGTCTGGGTGAGATCATGCATCAACCTATGAAAAATGAACAATTAAAACAATGAAGTTGTCAGTTCTTTTACCAGATTGCAAATCAATAACCCTCCTGTCAGGCTGGCTGCTCCAATGCACCATTAGTTTAATACAAAGACATTCCGAGGAACTGTAGGTGACAGCTGATCCATCATCGGGTGGCTCTGAGCTTCTGATAGAGACCTGAGCGAAAGATGCGGCATAGAGCACTGAGGTCAGTCTCGATCAGGGAAAAACCAATGTTTAAGGCGGAATTTGAAATTTTCAAGGTTGACTTGGTGGAGGATACTTTTCTGTAATCCAAAGTGTGTGTGTGTGTGCGCGCATATTTAGCTTGTTGGAGACACTGAGATTCAATACATGACTAAGAAATTTGTGAGAGCCGCAGGGAAAGGGACTAGGCTACAAAATGACCCTGCAGGTTAGACCGATCTTCCTGAGGAAGCAGCTATGTGTCATGCTGACTGCTAAAGACAACGGCTGAGCAAATGCAAAGACAACACATTGCATTCTCTTACAAGTTTTGCTTCTGTATGCCGTCTTAGAAAGCATTTGCCAGCCCAAGTAAAATAATTGAATAAGGACAAATTCTTTAAGGTCTTTACAGGGTCTCACTTGACTTTCTGTTTCAGGAGAACAGTATGGAATTAGCTTTCGAAGTCATCTTAAATGAGAGGCTTTTCTTAGTAAAGACACAAGGCAATAGTAAGAAATGCGCTACAGCACAGCTAGCGCAAGAAGGTTCCTGAAGCCCTGAGATTTACTAAACTGTCTGTCTAACTGATTTTGCTCCAATTTGAATCTTCCCAAAGCTGACCTCTTAACTTTTAGTAAAAATCTGGGAAACTGCCAGAATCAGCAAGACAAAACCAGGACTTCTCCTTCACAATGGTTTGGGCATTTACTTTACCTAGATTATAGATTCTCAAGCAAAATATGTTGTTATCTCTAATTCAAAGGCCATTGTCCATTCATTTTTTTTTAAAACTATTTTCGCCGGTCAATTCAAAGAACAAAACCTAGCTAGCATCCTTAGGGAAGCCACACAATGAGGGCTTTGTAGTTGTTCTCTCATCCAGAATGATGTCATCTGGGAGAGGAATCACCTCCATCTGTTCAAATGAGACTGACCAGTGCTTTCCCAGCCTGTGTGATGGATAAAATAGGAGCAAGAACATTTTAGTGTAAAGATGTTTTAGGTTGATAGCCAAGGTTATGCCATTTCCTTCATGCTGCCTTCAAAGTTTTTAGATGTTAAACTATCTCTTACTTTCTCTGAAACCAAGAAAGAGAGAGAGGGCGGGGGACAGGGATCCATGGAGACAGAGAGACAGAAAGAACAGAAACAGACAGAGATGCAGAGAAAGAGACCAAGACAGACACAGAGAGAAACAGAATCAATGACAGTGTGCGTATGTCAAGGCGGGGGCCCTGAGCTTATCCTGGGAACACTTGGTTGTTCCTGGTTTCAATGCTCAGTTATCACACTGTCCAGTCACATGAATAACTGTGTGCACCATAGCTTTAGATAGTTTTACAGGAGACTGTATGGAACACCAGGATGAGGAGCAGTTTGTGGTCCAGGAGACTCTCATCTGAATGCCCATCCTGGGACTTCTTCTCTCACAGCCCTTTCCCTTGGCCTTCCTTTAAATATCTCCTGGAATCCCTAGCTGCTTCCACTCTTTTCTGGGTCTTGACTTTGGAAGAATCTCAAGTCATTCTCAATGTGGCATATTAAATGGTATCTTTTAGATCAATTCACTAAATGAAAGTATCTTTAAATTATTAGCCTATCTTTCCCACATATTTTGACATTGTATGGTTAAGTGTGACATGAGCATCTACTTACAAGGAGACTGAACAGGGTCATGCTAGTAGAGCTTGACCCTGTACAACTACATGACCCCTAAGGAATAAGTTCAGAGTCATATGCAGCATTAAGGGGTGCAGAAGTTGTGATAGGCTGAATAAAGATCCCTCAAGGATGCCCGTGCCCTAATTCTCAGAACCTGTGATTATGTGACTTTTATATGAAGAAAAAGGAATTTTGTAGATGTCATTAAACTGAGCACCTCAAGTTTTGAATTACCTGAGTGGACTTAATGAAATCATAAAATTATTGTAAGATCAGCAATCAAGATGCTAAGTTGTTTGTTAAGGCCATGAACCTCAAACCAAGGATTGTAAGTAGTTTCTAGAAACTAAGAGGCAATTAAATCCATCTCTCCTCTAGCTTTAAGAAAGAGAATTTTGCCTTTTGCCTTCTGGCTTCCATAATTAGGTGATAATAAATCTGTGTCACCTTGAGTCAATGATTCATAAATGTAACTTTGTTATAAAGGCCTTAAGAATCCTCTCAGTCACACATGCACCTCCAGGTCCTCTATGGGAAACAGTTCTCCATATTTTCCTCTGTCCTCCTTCCCTTGATCTACATACACTGTCCCTGATGTTTTAATGGCTCCGTTGCATTGTATCCTCTTCACAAAGAACATCTGTAGCTATGCACTCCCATCCCACACCTGCCAATGCTAACATGGCCCTTTGGCTCCTCCCCTCGTCACACCTGTACCTTCACCACAGCTGGCATTTGGTATTTGTTTTGGATGGTCGTGTTGCCATCCAAACAACACTACTACCAGCTTGTCGTCTCACTACTATCAGCTTGATAAGTACACAAGCCTGATCTTGCCCACTCTTGTGGATCTGGTGCCTGGTGGCAAACACAAGCAGCTTCTGGGTGGGTTAAGAATCCTCAGAATTCTGCAGGTCTCCCGTGGTGGGTTGAGCTGGTGACATGGTGCCATTCATTTAGAAGCATGAGAAAGGTAACAGCTGAGCTTGGGTCTGTGCTCTCCACCTTTGCTCACAGAGAAAGTGAGCCTGCCAGACTTCGCAGTAAGTCACATGTTCCTGAAGTCCTGGGGACAGTCACCACGTCTCTTTCTGAGGGACAACTGCTAAAAATTGTTGCGTGCTGAATGGGTAACAGAGAAAACGGTATGCGGTTTCTAAAATACTCTTTCTGTGTAGCATTTGGGACTCTTTGTTTTTGCCTTATTTCTATTTGTGTTTTAATTTTAGTGCTGGAGAACTAATCATAAGATCACTAAGAAATCAGGAGTTTCTTGAGCGGGGCGTTTATAACTTCTATTATTTTGGATTCTCTGATTTTCACAGTCAAAGCTGATGCTATACTGGGGTTCCCTTAGGATGGAGAAGTGGGTAGCGCTTTTGCGTAGTCTCATTAAGACCTCAATGAAGGAAATACAAGTGATATGGTTAGTTTCTATTTATATGTGTTTCAGCCTATTTCAATGCTTTGTGTGTCTGTGTACATGCAGAAGAACATGTGTGTGGGTGCATGTGCATCTGTGTGCACATGTATGAAGAGATCAGAAGTCATCTTGGGGGTCATTTCTTAAGCACAGTTTTCCTTGTCTTACTAAACCGGGACTCGCACTGCACTGGTACTCAACAACAAAACTATTTGGGCTGTGGCACCCCACAGAGTCAAGTTTTATCTCGTTTCAGCTGTGGGATTACAGCTGTGCTTTTACCCTTCTCAGAAGTTTTTTAAATGTGGGTTCTAGGGGTCAGAATCAGGTCTCAGTGATTTCACAGAGAGCACCTTTGCCTACTGAGCTATCTCCCTACCCCTCAGTAATGTTTTTGAAAAAGTAAAGTTTCATGAGTAGTAGAAATATGTACAAATGGTTCTTAAATAGTAGATAATTCCTCCCAATAATTATGCTATATTTTCTACATAGTTTGCACATACATGGCACTTTTATTTAAATTGGTTTTAAATTCAAGTATTTTAAAAACTTTTTTATTCTTGAGAATTTCACTGGAATAAATCCAACATCCCCCCATTTACTCCACATTTATCACCATAGCCCCCCCCAAAGTCTCTCCCAAGTTCATCATTTCTTATTATTCTTTTCCTTCCCCCCCCTTCTCCCACTCACTCCCCCTCCATCTTGGTAGCCCCCTGGGTCCAATTAGTGCTACCTGTACCTGTGTTCCTCCTCACAACCATCTGGGCATAGATTCTAATCATCTTTTCATAGGAAGGAAATTTGGTTTGGGGGATTTACATAGAGCAAGTTCTTTAAGGCCCCGGGTAGCGCAGTGACAGTGGTCTGCTCCCCTGGTCCAGATGCTCACAGTCTCCCTAGACTGCACACAGTCACCAGGAACCTTCACTCAGCATAATTTTTGAGGGCTCGGTTCAAATCACACCAGCTCAGATTTCTCTGGGCCCACACTTCAAAATGGAAAACAGGCAAATAAGTTGGGCTGCTAATTTATTGCCCAGAACCTAGTATGTTCAGAATCCCCCTTTGCACCTCTCAGAATTCTTCACTGCCGTGTGCTATGGGCATGTTTTCTATGGGAAGATAGCAACATGTAACTGTCACAGCAGGCACAGATCACAAAAGCTAGGAAGACTGTCTAATCGATTCACCTTTGACTTTATAAAACTTTTGTAAGACTTTAATGAAGACAAATTATTGTGGTCGTTGATTGTCAGCCTCCTGTGTAGATGCCTCCCCTTAACAAGATCACATCACATCGCAGTAGGGTAGAAAGACTGCTCCCAGTTCACTGACGATGAGGTGGAAAAATGCAGGAAGGTCGCCCACATTCACCCCCAGCCTGGTTGGCTCTTCTCCCTTAGACATTAATCAGCTAAGTCAATCAGCTTTGCTGACTGTGGCGCCAAATGGGTCTTTCTGGGTATCTGGCAGCTCCAGGATGAACGCTCCGTAAACTGATATTTGAGCAATTAGTATATCTGAAACAAAGAGTGTCTATACCCACAGCAGAGTCTGTCAAATGTCGTTGCAGGCATTGCTAGACTGTTTCAGGTCTATAGGACCTAATGGCCAACTTGTCTGCTTTCTTTTCCGCTGAATTTGTTTGCATTGCCGTGTGTCCATAACCATGAAACCAAAACTGCCTACTTGATTCCATGTTCTGTGCTGAAAAATACCCATAGCCCTTTTTCCTTTTTTCCAAAAAGGAAAAAAAAATGTCTTGGTGTGATTTGAAAGTTGGAGGGGGAATTTCACTGTTGAGACTACATAAAGAAACAGCAGAACGCAGCCGAGGGGCTGACAGGCGACATAAACACAGCACCTGCTAAGGCGCGGGGAGAAGCCACCTTGAGACTTTAAAACAGCCTCCCCAGAAATAATATCTTTATCCAGATACGTGGTCCCGTATGAATTATACTATTATTTTAGCTGATTTTCCCTGACATCACACTATGATTTTTTTTTCTGTGACAAGAAAATTGCAGCCAACCCTTGACAGTCAATCACAAATTGACTGAACAAAACAAAATCACACAGTGAAGTAATCCCCAAGCAAATTTAATGAAACCTAAATCCCGAAGGGCTGCGCACTTCTGTAGGCAATGGTCTTATTTAATAAGTTGCCCCTGCTTTCACTTTTAGGACCGTATTTCCACAGACAAATGCAATTCATTGGGGTTGACTTCTCCTCTCCCCCTCAGTCTGCCCACCAGGCACGTACGGGGAAGACTGTAACCAGGTATGCCAGTGTTCAGCAAGGAACGGAGACTGTCATCCAGTCACTGGGAGATGCACTTGTCGGCCTGGCTACCATGGAAACCACTGTCAGTTCCGTAAGTACAGTCTGTGCAGAAGTGGGATTTGCTGAGGAGATACCAGTAGGACAGACAGGCTGTCATTCACAGTAAAAGGCGCAGGTGAATGAAAGACTTATCTCTATAACAAATTCTGTGGGATATTTTACTTGAATAGTAGGAAGCATTATCTTCCAGTCTCTCTCGGCTTCCCCCTTCTCCATCTCTCTTTTGGTCTCTCATGATCGATTTTTTTTTTTTTTTTTTTTTGCCAAATTCTTCACAAGTATCCAATAAGAAAAGAGACAAAGAAAAAAGTATCAGGAAATTATGTGCATATCATTATATATCTACCAAGAACAAATGACAACAAATTTAAAGAGATTCGAATGTAAGTTGATCCCATGCCTGCTTCGAAACAAAACTTAAGTGAATTGTTATTCTGTAAGGAAAGCAGTGACTTGGGTAAGTGACAAAACACCAGTTGCTCCTGGTCCAGTAGTGCGACAGTATCCTCCCTAAACTCAGAACTTTATATTGATTTGCTGGAACCATTTAACATCAAAAAATGGTGATAGAAGAAAGAACACACTAAAAAAGTCCCAAGAAGCATGTAAAAATGTTCAATCAACTATTTAATTTTAAGCTTGTAATTATTTATACTGCAGATTTTATAGGTGTAAGAATAAAATGATTTGGCCTCAGTGTCATTTGTTCCCCCACGTTGGCCATCGCTACGCCTTCCTCTAATCACGCCAGTCATTTTTCCTAAATACCATTTTTTTCTGATCACCCAAATTTTCTAAAAGCTATAGATAGTATTTTCCAAATATCACTAATACATTTTAAACATTGACAACGAAAGCCACAACTAAACATATATGAAAATCGTTTCAATTAATACCTTTTAGATCCATAGTACAGTCATTCCAGTTGAAAATGAACAACTAAAACAAAATTTCTCTTAGTTTATGGCTATGATCAATCTCAAGCATCTTGTCCTAGAAAGGTATTGTTACATATCTCAGAAGAACTTCCTTCCTGGTCTCAAAGGTATTATTTGTTAAGAAAATAATATCAGGTTACATACAACTTGGCTGTATTTTCATTTCCAAAGATGAGCTACCTTGGGTTAAGGGAGGTAGCCGCACCTTGTTAAAGTGGAGCTGGCTGAGCCAGGAGTAGCTCCCTGCCTGTCAAGTGGGCTTAGCTCCAAGCAACACGTGGTTGGATACGGTGGCGAGGGTTCCTTGGCAGCATTCACTGTAATTACAAGACTGTGAAGAAAGACTCAAGAAAATAACCATAAAAGGTGTAGCTGGCTCTAAAGCCAAACTTCAGCAGCCAAGAACAACTGGGCTTTCGTGTTCTCAAGTTCAGAGGGGAGAATCAAACTTTTCTTTCAGCAGAGGTCAGAGGGAGCAGACAAACACACTGAACATCTCCCAGCTTCTTCTCAGAGCTGCTCGGGGTGCTCAGCCTGAGCGTGTGGCTCTTACATAGAAGAGCAGCAAGGGCCCAAGAGTGGACTCAAGGTCCTATGAATTCCATGACCAGTGAGAGGTCCTACACTACTGTAGACCTTGGAAACCTTACACTCCTTTCTCTGCCTGCCATTTAGAATCGCCCTCATTTGAGTTCTCAGTAACTAAGTCAGTTTTGTGAAATGGCCCCGTGCTTCAAATAGATGCTTTGGGAAACGTGGCATTGCCAGGTCAGGAGGATATGAAGGCATTCATAGATACATTGCCCATGGTCAGAAACATTCATTACGAGAAGATTTTAGTTTCTCCTTTTTCAGAATAAAGCCAGATTGTGTCACAATGCCTTGCCCATATGTGTGTAACCTTTTCAAATACTAGGCAAATGGACAGATTAAAGCTAGTCCTTTGCTTGGGAACTCTGTGCCTCCAGATACAGAAGCAGCCTTGTTTACCCAAGTGAAATGCCATTCATATGATCACAGTGTGTAGTGGCAAAGGGGCCTGCCATCAAGCCTTCAGTATTCAAACAAATGAGAACAGTAAATTCCAAATTGAGTTTTTTTTTTTTTTTTATTAGAGTCAAAGAAGGAAGGTTTTCTTCTGGAGGGAGAAAATGGTTTTGTAATGGAAAATAACCCAACAACCCTTGCTAGGGAGACAACATTCCCAGGAAGAATGTAGCAAAGGTGGTACCACGCTGAAAACAGAAGGTTAGGAAATAGGGGGGTCTTACGTTTATTATGACAAGTTTAGTAAAATCATTATGTCCACAGTGTGTCTTGCTAAGTTTAGTGATCCTCTGAGATGTGCTCACAAATCAAGAATTCTCACTTGCAATACCCCACAGAAGTGACCAAGAAAGTGGGATTGGGCATAAAATAATTAATTCTTGGAAAAAAAAAGATTCCCACAACTTCTATAAACCACACACCACGCTCGACATGTAAATTTAATGAATCAGTGACCCATAGATTTGTGCAAATATTGTCTTTTGAAAGATAATATATTTTTTAAATCAGATATAGGGTACTCATTTAAGAAGCATTATTAAACTGAAGGATAAAATAATGGTTTTTTTTCTATTTATGACAAAAAAAGAAGCAATAGTGATTTTACTAAGGACAAGGCAGGGATAATATAGCTGCAGTGGTGTACGTCCCAGGTGGAAATGGCTGTCCTATAGCTTCAACTCACTGGGAAAGTATCTTAAAATCTGCACTTAACATCTCTTAGACACTTTATGGGACACTCATACTGTGCCATTCTTCCTGGTCAACAGATGCGATGCTTCTTTATACTCAGAATGGTAACCGCAGTTATATGTTCATTTTTATAAAACGTCTCTCTTTGTAACGTGAAGCTCTTTCCCCTTACTTGCCCAGATCTCCACACCATGATTCACTTCCCAGTTAGGACTTTAGAGACTTCTAGAAGACCTACTACCTCTTCAATCTCCTTTGAGGAGGCAGCATGCCTGAGGAGCATGCCTGAGCACACTGGTTCTGTCTGTACACCCTCGGTTTCCCTGTGTGTTTTCCTCCAAACATTTCTCCGCATCATACATTTTTGTAAATCACTGATTTTATAAAACTATGAAAATCACATTCGATGAGACACACCCAGGTTGACCTGCAGGAAAAATATTTACATCTTAATAAATGGAAGATGAGGAAAAGGATGAGTGGTCTTGCACTAACTTCATGCTTACCGTTCTCTAGTACATTTTAGAGGGGAAGGCACCTCAGGAGCACTGCGCTCCACTAAGACTGCGGTGAGCACTGCTGTCCTTTAGAAGGAAGGGACAGCAGAGGGCATCCAGCCCAGAGGGGAGTAGAGCAAGATAGCAGCTCCGACAGAGCAGCAGCCTTCCATGTACACAGGGCTTCGGTGTTTGCCTTAGTTCCCACCACGTGCGATTTTTTTTTTGTTTTTGTTTTTTTTTATTTTTATTTTTTTTTTATTTTTCTGGAAGGCAAAAGGAAGAAGCTACAGGTGCTTTCTAAGTCTGTAGTCAAATCTAAGTCTCCGAAGAACAACTATGGTTTTGGAGGCAGGCTACATGCCAAACTTGTAAAACATGTATCTTTGACAAAAAGACCCTCTCTGACCAATCTCTTACATGGTGTCATCATTATTATTACATTAGGTGTCACCTGCTTTAATTATTTTTCTCTTATTGTGATAAATATCCTGACAAAAAGTCCCTTAGCAGAGGAAAGGATTTATTTTTAACTTGCAGTTCCAGAAAGGGACAGTCCATCATGGCTCTGAAAGTCTTCAATGGGACCATAAGACCAGCCTGTCAGTAAGCAGAGTAGTTACTTTCCACCCACACATGAGAGAGAAAGACAGAGAGGGAGAGAGACAGACAGACAGACAGAGAGACCGAGAGACAGAGACAGACAGAAACTAGAAATTGAGATCAAGCTACAAAACATCAATGCCCAGCCCAATGATGTACTTCCTCAAGCTAGGCTCTACTTCCTAAAGGTCCCATAACTTCCCAAACGTTACCTGAGAACCGAGTATTCATATATATGAACATATGGGAAACCTTTCTTCTTCAAACCACAGTGCATGCTATTGTCTGTGCATGCACTGAGACAAAAAATGGAAAATGAAAAACTAACCAAAAATGAAAGGCATCCTTTACACCTGGTGCCTTTTGAATTCTTATAGTTATTAAACACACCAAGATCCTTTTGGTCAAAACAAAATATATTTAATTAGTAAGGGGTGAATTTGAATTTGCTTAGATTGTAAGAATGCTTCAGACGGGATGCCAGAGAAGCTCAAAGGATGTCTGATGATGATCAAGGGACAGCACGTCATATAAAATCTGCCTGTCTGTATATGCATATATATGTGTGTGTGTGTGTACTGTATGTATATATTAGCTATTGTCATGTATCTATTATCCAAAATTCTGCATATCTATCTCCCTGTCTTCCTGTGTATTTACCTATCTATCACCATGCTTGAATCAGTAGTTTGAAGGCAGCTAAAATCATTAATGATAAATAATTGAAATACTGAATTAAGAGAGTTTGAAGAGCTGAATTCTTCAAGTTACAACAACACATGAAATTTTGTTCTCCTGTGACAGGGTGCCCAGAAGACACTTATGGTCCAAACTGCCAAGAGACGTGTAAGTGCCAGAATGGGGGTCAATGTGAAAGCACACTCGGCTCCTGTACCTGTCCTCCTGGCTTCGTTGGAGCAGACTGCAGTCAAAGTAAGCGATTTGCACCTGGTCTTTCAGTTGGCGTCCTTGTGTAGTTTACGTTGGTTTTGAACTTGTGGCTATCACACTGCCCCACCCTGTACTTATAGGAAAGATAGGATAGCTATTCCAGCGTCCAAAGGGTGCAGCAAAATACTAAAGCATAGTTATTAAGACTGCAATTATGAGAGTGAACGGTGGCGTAATACTTGGGGATTTATTATAGGGACGGCAAATACAGGCTGATCTAAATCCTAGGTTGAGGACTAATAACATCAGATTTGGGTTCAGAATTGAAGTCATCATAAGTACCAAAATAAATATTTTTGCAATAAACCTTTCTACCCAAAAACACTGTACTCAAGCCAGGACTCAAAAAACATGTTAGGCAAGGTCAGCATAAGAATTTTTGTGTTCACATTGTCAATCTTGCCCAAAATTCCAGAATTTTAACTATACTCAGCAAGTTTATGTCTCAACAATAAATAGTTTCTCTATTCATCAAAAGGGAAATAGTGCCGTAAGCACAAATACCTTAATTGTTCTTATCAGTATCAAGTGTAAGGGACAGAGAGTTGAAGATACCTTTAAAATGCACATGCTTGGAGCCTGTGAGTTTGTGCCTGGAAAACGTGTCTCTTCTGTCGTCAGACCCACCAGTTCTAAGTAACTGGGTGGTTTCTACTTCCACCAAATAACTACCTGAACACATGCCCTCTGATGTCTCTGGCCCAGGTGGTGACAATTATGTCACCCTTGTGTCTGAACTCTGGATCACTAATGATCGTTTCAGAAGATTCAGGAGGTAGTGAGAACAAACTGAAAGAGAGAGAGAGGTTGGAAGCAGGGCTAAAATATCTAGTTTTAGACAAAGGACTTGAGATTGGGTTATTCACTTTTGGGTCAGTCATTAAAATCATATTATCGCCAGTGATTATTAACTTCACAATTAAAAGAGAGAAGTAGCTTTAGTATGGATTTAAATTAAAAGTAGATGAACTGCAATACCTTTAATTCTCATTCATGTGTGTGCATGCATGTGTGTGCACTTTCACATGTACATATATACATACAAATACACATATATACACATGCACACATGAACATACACACATAGATATGTATATACACACATACCACACACATGCATACACACATGAAAGCATTCACACATACACAGATACCCAAATATACATACATACAGAACACCATACACATACATGCATACACACATGCATACACAAATAGAAACACATATTCACTCATACACATATGCATATACACATATACATATACACATACAAACATATACAGGTACAAATAGACATGTGCACATATATACACATATACGCATATACCATACATAGACAGACACAGATATTCTTTCATGTATGTGCACACACACACACATACACACTTAGAGACATGCATGCAAACATGCCCTTCATTTAAGGTCTTGCAGGAAGAGGAGTAGCGAAGTTTCTGTTAATTCAGGCCATTAAGCTGGTGTAAGCTGAAGATGCTTTCCTTGCCTGTGCTTCCCAGGCAGGTGGCTGCTGCCTCTGACTTACATAAACACAATGTCCTCTGTTAATTGTCCTGTGACAGCAGCCCTCAGTACCGATCATAAAAACTTACTAGGACAAAGTATCAGATCCAAAGAACTGATGATTGACACCTACTGGATAGTGCCTGTGTTCCCAACTGCCAAGTGATCTTTGAGGGAAAGCCATCCCATAAACACGTCCTGAGGAAGGTTCTGGCTGGCTCCTTTATGTTCATTCTTCAAAGAGAGTAACTGGGAGAAATGTCCCCATGCAAGAGCATGTTCAAAGGCTATGGTTCCTGAACACTGGGAACACGTTGTCTTAAGAAAGCTGTGATCTTGTAGGAGCCATTTTCCTTGCCTTGACAGACTGGTAGGTTAGAGCCAAGTATGCAGCCTGCCTCTGGCAAGGCCAAGTGTTTTAATTGTTTATCTTCACACTGTTACCACGTAGCCATCTCAGCTGGTTCTTACAGATGTTCCTTTTATCTTTGTGTGTTATCTATTTTCAGCATTCATCTCAATTCATTTTTTTTGGAACAATACAAAATAGATCAGTAAGTCCAAAGACATAGATAAATATTTGAAAATATGAGTATTGTGGATCTTAGGTTGAGGTTAGGAGTATAAAGTAAGATTCCAGAAAGGACTCAAGAGAAAAAAATATTCAATATTGCAAAAACCTTATGTGTGTACTGAAAGTACAACTACACACATATATACACACATATACACATGCACACATAACAATACCATACAAATGCATATATAAACATACATACTCATACACAGGCACAGAAATACACATATATACATACTCACATTCTCTTTCACACACACACACACACTCAGAGCGTGTGTGTGTGTGTGTGTGTGTTTGTGATGTGGGTGTGGGCATGTACTCAAACATGTACCTGTATTTAAAGTAAGACTGGAAGCTGTTTTCTTTGTTTTGTTTTGTGTTTTAATAATTTATTTTTATTTTATGTGCATTGATGCTTTGCCTGCATCTATATCCATGTGGGGGTGTCAGATCCTCTGGAACTGGAGTTACAGACAGTTGTGAGCTGCCATGTGGATACCGGGAATTGAACTCAGATCCTCTGGAAGAGCAGACAGTGCTCTTAACCACTGAACCATCTCTCCAGCCCAGAAGCTGTTGCTTTTAATTTGCAAATGAAATCTATCAGATATGAGTTTTGAAACCAGATGCAGGCTTATGTATTCCATGTTCCAGCCGAAACTCTTCTAAGAAAGCAACAGCTTGGGGCTTCCTACTTGTTTTTTTTTTTTTTATTTTAAAGTAGCCTTTTAGATTGAAAATTAAACTGTAGGGAAGTCAGCAAGATACTGGATTAGGAGAAAGGACCATATATTGACAAGTGTCTAAAAGTCTTGAGTGGCAGATGTCCAATAAGCAAAATAAACTTTATATGTCTTTATTTTGATCTTCCATCCAGCTTGTCCTGAAGGTCATTATGGACAGGATTGTGTCCAACGGTGTTTCTGTGGCTCAGGAAAGTGTGACCCAGTGACAGGAAGGTGTCATTGTCCACCCGGCCTGATGGGATCCAGGTGTCGGCAAAGTAAGAAAGGCTGCTGAATTGCCATTTTTACTATGTTGATCCTCCCAATCCAAGAGCAAGGGAGATCCTTCCATTTTCTGGTATCCTCTTCAATTTCTTTCTTCAATGCTTTAAAGTTCTTGTCAAATAGATCTTTCACTTCCTTGGTTAGAGTTACCCCAAGATATTTTATGCTGTTTGTAGCTATTGTGAAAGGTGAAGCTTCTCTGATTTCCCTCTCTGCTTCCATATCCTTTGTGTATAAGAGGGCGACTGATTTTTTGGAGTTGATCTTGTATCCTGCCACATTACTAAAGGTGTTTAACAGCTGTAAAAGTTCTTTGGTGGAGTTTTGGGGGTCACTTATGTACACTATCATATCATCTGCAAATAACGAAAGTTTAACTTTTTCCTCTCCAATTCGAACCCCTTGATCCCTTTATGTTGTCTTATTGCTAGAACTTCAAGCACTATATTGAAGAGGTATAGCGAGAGTGGGCTGATGAGAAGCCAAGGACAATGGCACGGGGTTTTGATCCCACTTCATGTTCTGGCTTGGTGGGAGCCTAGCCAGTTTGGACGTTCACCTTCCTAGACATGGACGGAGGGGGAAGGACCTTGGACTTTCCACAGGGCAGGGAACCCTGACTGCTCTTTGGACTGGAGAGGGAGGGGGAGACGAGTGGGGGCAGGGGGAGAGGAGTGGGGGGAGGGGAAAAAGGGTGGGAGGAGGGGGAGGGAAATGGGAGGCTGGGAGGAGGTGGAAACTTTTTTTTCCTTTTCTCAATAAAAAAAAAAAAAAGAAAGGCTGCTGAAGATTCACCTCAACAGTCCAAGCAATAAACACGCTGAAGTAGGACAGCATGGCTGTTGCTCCACCATGGCATGGTTTGCCATGCTTTCTTTAAAACAAGGCTTTAATCACATGGCAGCATGTTTGTCTGTCGCACTGCTGAGGCAACAGCCTCTTAGAAGGCTACAGAAATTGATATGAGGGGTCTGAGAGATGGCTACGGGGTTAAGAGCACTGACTGTTCTTCCAGAGATCCTGAGTTCGATTCCCAGTAACCACGTGGTGGCTCACAACCATCTGTAATGAGGTCTGGTGCCCTCTTCTGGCCTTCAGGGATACATGTAGGCAGATGCTGTATACATAATTAATAGATAAGCCTTTACAAAAAAGAAATTGATATGAAACTGATTTATGGATACTCTGGGTTAGGAGGAGCAATTTAGGCAACAGGGACCACTCTTGGAAAACTTTCTAAAGCTTGCTAGAGGACTTAAATTACAAGGCGAAAGAATTCGACATGCTCCAACCTACAGAGGCCCGCTGTAAGAAAAACAGGAGACAAACATGCAAATACAGTCTGTGTTGAAAACAACAGCCTTGCTTCTCTGGAGTCTTAACATTGATTATTACCATAATTAAAATTTTAATCACAGAAGAACTATCAGATCTTCAGGGCAAGGAGTTATAGTGAGAGCGCTGGCTGTGGCTCTCCACTGCGACCTCTGAGCTAGCAATCTCTCTTGCTGTTCACAGAGAAAGAAAACGGTTATTATGTGTGGGTCAGGGATGTGTACGAGGCAGACTGTGGGAACAAACTTAATCTTCCTGGGCATCATATGCTACAGAAAAAACATGAAATAAACAAATATAGGATACGTGCAGCTTGGCACAGACCGGAACAAGCTGGAATCTATACATGATGGCTAAACAGTCACAAACATATGCATATGTATACACAAATACACATAAAGACACACATACATAGTGTGAACACATACACATATGCAGGCATGGGAGCACAAGTAACATAGAAACACACAGACAACACAAATACCGTACACTTGTACATACTTACACAGATACATATGTACACATGCATTTCCCACAACTTGTACACATGAGTTTCATTCTAGACCAAGAAAACTTCCAGATTGTTGGTACTAGTTTTTCAGCCCTGAAGCCACACTAGCCCTAAACAAAATAGCTGGTGAAGAACTATAGAAATAATCCCCGAAAGATTTCCTGAGTAAATTGGGAGCATGGAGGTCACGGGAGAGGGTAGAGGAGGAGAGGGGAGGAAGGGAAGGGAGCAGAGAAAACTATAGCTCAATAAAAACAATTTTAAAAAACTAGCCAGCACAGTATTACAGTATTTTTTATTTAAGAAAGAGACACACTGGGATGGGGGGTCTGGAAAGAGTTGTAGGATAAGTATAATATTTTATTAAAAAGATTAAGTAATTTCTTATTAATAAAATTTAAATATTCCCCCAGAAAAAACAGCTGGTGCTAAAGTTAGCTGATGAATACATCCCCCACTTTAGAAACAACAACAACAATAACAATAACGAAAACAAAGTAGTTGCAGTTCTGCTTGCTTTTTAGTGTTGATTCTGCGGGAAGGACAAAGATGAACCCAAAAGGCAAAACACACGAAACTAGACCATGAAGGTTTTACTTTAGACCACAGGAAAGTATTAGCCAGAATTTCTCCCAGCATTCCAAGGGCCTGATGAAAGAGTGTTTCCTACAAAATGTGGTGCTAAGGCAGAGATGCAAGGGTTTGTAGAATAAATAACGGAGCAGCACAAGAGAATGAACGGTAAACTGAGGAGCTCAGCAAACAATGAAAATGAAACTTAGACCTGCCATCATGCAAATGAAGGCCACATTAACAGCAGGGCCAGGGAGGGCAGAGGAGCTCATCTGAGCCTGCCTGTGATGAAAGGAAGGGGAATGGGAGAGCAGTGTGGAAATAATGGAGGGAGATGTGGGAAAAATGGGAACGAGAAAAATGTGCAAATATATGACTCAGAAATGAAAGAAGTTTGACTAAAACCTCCTGTCCTCGGAATTCTGCTGAGGAGAAGAGGGAAGTCTGAAGCCACTGTGAGGATGCCTGTATGGAGTTTTGTGCCTCACAGCAGAACTCAATGCTAGCACATGATCAATCAATGTGTATTTATATCTTGGGGGAAAAAATGTGATCGAGTATTCTATTCACAGTTAAGCTGTTTTTCAAATATAGCATCGTGGTAAATCAGCAGCTATTTTTTGAAATAAAATGTTCCTGGAAAAAAATGATATTTTTAAATTTCTTAAGGGACAGCTAAAAGATAAATCCAAGAAACAAAATAAATAATGAAAAATATAAAAAATATAGTAACGGGACAATTAATAACATTAAATTCAGTTTAGTTTGTGCCAAGTTTAAAACAACACAGCCCTCATGGTGATGCAGAGAGATGTTAGAAATTATGACAATATGGAGATTTCATCAAACATTGATGATCCATAAATTGAAAGAACAAAGTGAAAGAAGGCAAGTCTGCTGGCCGTCCTTCATGGAAGCTTACAGGGTAGACGGCACCAAACTCTGTTAGCATATGTGGTGGACAGCTCAAATATTTTAAGGGTTTCATCGAAAACTCCAGAATTTTGACCATTGTAACTGGAAATATAAGACATTTTTGTTTTGGTTTTGGCTTTTGATTTTTTTGTTTTTATTTGTTTGTCAAGACAGGCTTTCTCTGTGTAACCCTGGCTGTCCTAAAACTCACTCTAGACCAGGCTGGCCTCAAACTCAGAGATCCACCTGCCTCTGCCTCCTGAGTGCTGGGATTGAAGGTGTGCGCTACTATTGCCTAGCTAAGGCTAAGTTTTATCCAACTACAATTGGGAGAAAAGAAAAATAAAATGATCTTGATTACATAACCATCAATACTGGCAAGCCAGCATAATAAAGACATTGCCATGTTATTTAACAACACATCCCTTTCTAAACAGTCCCCAGACTATAGGACTCTATTTCACAGTGATGATACACGCTCACTTCTCTGTAAGGTACAGAAAAAGAAATTATGCGAAACATGACTCATAAGTGAATCTAAAATCATGAGTTTCACGGAAGTAGAAAATACAGTAATTACCGGGGCCTGGGGTGGTTGTAGCTAGAATGGAAGAAGAAGGGGTTCATATTAGTCACAGGGCACAAGCTTACAGGTAGGTGTAAGGACTAATTCTTAGAGGTCCCTTACATGGTAGTAAATACACTGATTGATGATAGACACCATTTTTGAGCAACATAAAGAGAGTGCTATGGCCAAAATGAGGCAACTAGGGCAGGATTCATTTACATACTTCAATCATGGTTTACACAGTATGTGACGATTTAAATGACAATTGTCTCCTATAGGCTCTAGAGTTTAGAGACACCTAGTCCTCAGTAGGCGACATTGTTAGGGGGTGGTTTAGAAAGACTGGTCTTATTGAGAAGGATGTCACTGAAGGTAGGCTTTGGGAACTTAAAGTCTTGCTGATGTGCCTCTGTTGCCTTCAGCTGAACTCATCCCTCTGAAACTGTCGGCCAAAATAAACCCTTTTTCCATAGGCTGCTTTTGATTATGATGTTTGATCATAGCAATAGAAAGCTACACAATAAAAAATTTGTAATTGTAAATTGTACCTATTAATTTAAGTATATAGAGAGGATGATAGATGAATATAGATAGATAGATAGATAGATAGATAGATAGATAGATAGATAGATAGACAGACAGACAGATGCTTTAGACTTACTTTGAGCCCTTGAATCAATGTAAAATATTCAAGCATGGTGACACATGTGTAATCTCAGTAGAGAAATATGCAGGGATCCCTAGAGATGCTGGCCAATCATTCCACCCTAACCTCGACCATCAGGACAAAAAGAAACCCTATCCTTAAGAGACACATCGTGGTCCTACTGTAGACAGGGTTTGTGTTGATAATGCGGCCCACACTGACCTCCAAAGGTCATTAGGATGTCCACCGTCTGTGCTGTGGTCTGAGGCCATGGTGACATCAAGGCTGTGCTGCCATTGAGAGCCATGTCTGGATCCTAGATCCATAGTTCTGCTGCAGCTGGGAGCCTTGTCCATGGTCTGTGCTTTCCCCAGAAACCACGTAGAAGCCCAAGATCCATGTTCCTGACAACTGTAAGAAGCAAGGAAACTACCTTTGCAGAAATATCGGCCTACAGACAAACAGTTGGAGACAGGGACGTTAATAGCATATGTGACTCTCCCTCTACACCCCTCCCAAAGTGCAAACTAGAAGTAACAGCCTGGGTGGGAAACCTTCAAAAGAACTCTTGAAAAGTTGGGATGGGATGCTGAAGCTTAGCACTCTATGGTTGATGGCTTCTGGTGGGGACTTTTTTATTTTGTGCTAGGAGGGGAGTTATGGGTCCATGTGGGTGTGGGCTTGGAAAGACTGGGAGGTAAGTGTGATCAGGGTGTATGATGTGAGCTGCTCAGGGAATCAATAAAAGTGTTTGGTTGAAAAGGGGGATGAGATTGGGGGGATGGCTCCTGAGGGTCAATACTTGGGTTGACCTCTGTTCCCCCCCCACACATGCATAGAAGTACACATGTCGATTGCGTTGGGTGGTTACTCAGTCTAGGGGTTTGTAACCCACCCTGCAATCAGTTATTCCAGGGTCACGGAGGGGCGCTACCTGGAAGGGAATGAGCTAAGACAGAAGAAGGACGCCAAGCAGATTTGTCAAAGCCTCCGTTTATTAGGGTCATGGTTGCTGCTTATATATGGTAAGGAATGGGGGCAGGGCAAGGGATCTCGCCCGCGTGGTTCAGGTCACGTAGGCCAGGTTACTTTCGGACGGGTAGGCTAAGAAGTCACAAGTTGCCACACCTGGTTCCCTGGATAGCTGGAATGTGAGGCGGGTTCCTCTAACAGATAAGTTAATTGGGTGAGGGGTTCTCTGCAGACCCCCTAGGGTGATGGTTCCTGTAATTTTAGGGGGGAAATGGCTCCTGACATACACAAGAACAACAGCACATAAGTGAATACCACACACTGTTATCTGAACAACAAAATGAAAACCTTCCTTATAATATTAAATTTTTTATTCATTTTGCATACCCACAGATTCTCGCTCCTGCCCAACTTCCCCGCAACCTGCCCCATTAAAAAAAAAAAAAAAAAAAAAAACCTTCCATTATTTGACCAGCAACAACTGGTCCTTTATCAGATCTACACAGGCAAGTGCCTCCACCGGATTCAGCCATACATTCTGCCTTACCTTAGCTGAAATCTCATGCACATTGGGCTCTTTGTGTTTGTTTGCTTTTCTCCTTTTAAATACACCTACATTTTTTATGCTAGCTGGAAAAAAAAACAAACAATAAGAAAAAGATATTCCAATATCTTTCCTGCTATTGAAACTGAAAGTAGGCTTAGTTAGCGGTTTCAAACTTGAGTCTTGACTTCTGGCCTTATTGGTTGTCTAAGTCTGCACAAGGTTTTAGTCTCCAAGCTTCAGTTTTTCCAAGAGAAAATTAGGAACACTGTTACCCACATCACAGGGGTGTTTGGGGGCATTAAATGAGATAATCCACGTGTGAACTATCATTATGTAGAAACTCCATAAACTGGAGGTTATAAATGGTAGGCTCTTGGCCAAATTTAGCCACAAATGTGTTTGCATTGGCTTCAGAATATGCCTTCCATGCAGTTATAAAATGATTTTAATTAGTTGCCAACTCTCAAAGATTGGAGAATTTCATGTAATATATGGATAGTGAGTTTTCCTTAAAAGGTTGTATTAGATGGCAGTGTGGGGCCATATTTTTATGGCAAAACTAAGCTAATATGGGAATCATCCTCATCTTACAGGGGCAGCCATTTCACATTGGTGGTGCTTCCTGATGTTACCCTGGCATGGATAGGAGGGCCCTTCGGCCCACTTCTCTTCACTCATTGGTGTCTTAGCTTCTGTTGGCAGTATGTTTGGGTACTACCCTCCTAGGCTGAACAGTGAAGCACCAGAATATTAAAGAAAGAACTGCTCCTCTTTCATCGATTTTGGGCCATTGTATAAACTATTCCCCACCATTGGTTGCTTCCTCTATGACTATGATAGAATATTCTGACAAAAGCAACTTAAAGGAGAAGCACTTACTTTGGCCCTCAGTTCTGGGAGACAGTCCTACCTGGAGGGAAAAGCCACGGCAGCAGGGGTTTCATGGAGCTGGTCACAGTGCTCTGCGGTCAAGGGCAGAGAACAGTGGATGCTGCTCTTCAGGTTGCTTGCTTCCCATGCAACCCAGGATCCAAACCAATAGAATTATGGCTTCCTAATCAATTAGCCTAATCAAGCGAGTTACCAGCACATACAGAGGCCAACCTAAACTAAATAATCCCTCAGGTATGCCTACTGCTTTTTTGATCGCCCTGAAGTCAACAGTAACCATCCCACCTCCTGACCCAAATCCCTGCTGACTGTTCCACAGGCAAGCCCTAGGTGCCAGTGTCCTAGGCACACAGGACCAGCCCTATGCTTACGGGGTGACTGTGAACTGAGTGAGCCTATGGCGGTGCTGTGCTTGTGACATCCAGGGGGCTCTTTTCGTCTGAAGATTTTCTGCTACATTTGCTGTCTTTGGGTGGAAGCTGTCTCAAAGGAGAAAAAAAATTGTTGGCTCATGACATATTCATTTGACGTAATACTTAAAAATATTTTCCTTTAGGTTGTCCCCAGACTAAATATGGCACCAACTGTGAGCTCAAATGTATGTGTAGAAATGGTGGACTCTGCGATCCTGAGGATGGAAGCTGCACCTGCGGCCTGGGGTGGACCGGGGAGCACTGTGAGAAAGGCAAGCTGATTCTTTCTTAGCCTCACCAAGTCCATTTTAGGGCTCACCCTTATGGGGTGCTGAGTAGAGACCTATGAAGCAGCTACTTTCCAATAACCTATTTATAATTATGATCATATTTTTCATAAAACTGTGTAAATATTGATCACTAGTCATTACCTATTTCTAGACAATCGCAGGAAAACTCTGAAACATCTTAAATGGAAATAGTATTGATGGGAGCAAAATTCCCCTGAGACCTCAATTCTACTTTTTATCCTAAAGCCCAAAGCCACTGTGGACATTGCATTGGCTGCCCCCCCCCAAGGTTTTAAGCAGGGGACAGAAGAGAACCACACTCGTGGAGGACTTGACAAATGGTTAGAAGATACGGGCCTCTGGGAAAGAAGTGGGTGTGTGTCCCGGGGACGGTGGCTCCTGTCCTTAATCTCAGCACTGTGAAGACTGAAGGGAGCTGGATTCCAAGTACAGTCTTGGCTGTGTAGCAAAACATGAAATATGAATGGCTCCCCCCATTACTGTTCTGCATTCTAGGTTTTTTGTTGTTGTTCTTACTTATTTGTTCTTCCAAATTAATGTTATAATCATTCATCTAGGAAAAATGTTTTGGTTGTTCCATTGTACTGTGTGTTTTCAGAAAAAAAAACCAATGCATTCTAAGGTTAACTCATGTAACATGAAGGGGCCTGCTAGTTGTTGGGGTTTTCTGTCCTGCCTGGTAACCCCCACACACACACTTGTTTAGCCCCAAAGAAAATTACACATAGGTCTCCATAAATTATAAGCTGGTTGGCCCATTAGCTCTATCCTCTTACTGGCTAACTCTCACATCTTGATTAACCCATTTTTCTGATCTATGTTAGCCATTTGGCTCAGTACCTTTTTTCAGTGGGGCAGATGATATCCTGCTGCTTCGGTGGTCTGGGGAAGAGTGGGAGGAATCAGTTTCCTCCTTCCCAGAATTCTCCTGTTCTCATTACATCATTTCTACTTCCTGTCTGGTTTCCCACCTATACTTTTTGCCCGGCCAATCAGCGTTTATTTAAAACATGATTGACAGAATACAGACAATTCTCCCACACCAAACTCATTGTATTCAAGAACAAATAATCCATCCTTTATCCCACTTTTTATATTCCTTATCAATAAAGACCCTGACCTTAGAATTCACATTAAGATATCCAAGCTAACAAGCAAATAATTAATTTTCTAATATATGAAATACCCAACTATATTTTAGTGAATTTCTCGCAAGGTCTTTTCTTCATCTATGTAATTTATTATATGAGTTCTCTTTAGCCTCATAGCATGTGACATGATATTATGAATCTCTAATAGTGAGTGGCCTTATATTCCAAGAATAAATACTGTGTGATGAGGATTAACTATTTCATAAAGTGCTACTGGACTCTATATACGTATATATTCTATGATTTTGGCATTGATATCCAAGAGGAAAATGGAGCTGTTTTATATGCAACCTTTTCCAGTTTGTAAAACTGATGTTCCACACATTCAGTGAAAAGCATTTGGAAATTTCCTTCCTCTTTCAACGTTCTGAAATATTCTAAGTCGAGATGGTGCCCTGTCTAGTGAACGCTTGTGGATGGCGTCCTGCCTACTAAACAGTTATAGAATCCCCGTGAATCTGGAGAGCACTTTCTTTCTCTCTCTCTTTCACTCTTATTCAATGTAAGAACTGTTACTATAATTTCTTATCTAGGTTTTCTGCCTCAAATTAGGATGGTTTGGGTAAGTCTTTCCCTATAGCATTATCCATTTCATTTAATTTTGGAATTTTATTTATATTATGATTTTCATATTTGCAAACTGGATTGTCATTTTCTTCATCTTTAAAAAATGTGTGTGTCTATGTCTGCATGTGTGCACAGGGGTGTTTTGCCTGAGTGTGTGTCTGCGTACTGGAGGGAAGAAGAGGGGATTGGATATACTATAACAGGAGGTACACACGGCCCATGACGGTGATGTGCTGTGTGATGCTGGGATCTACACCTAAGTCTTCTGTAAAAGCAGCCAGTGTTGCTAACCACTGAGCAACCTCTCTTTCCCCTTCCTTCACCTTTTAAACAATGTAAGGTGCTGTGCTTTGCTTGTTTCCGGGTTGCTGGGTTGGAACCCAGCCCCATATGCGTGCTAGACACACCCTCTACCGCAGTGGTCCTCAACCTCCCCAAAGCTGTGACACTTTAATACAGTTCCTCATGTTATGGTGACCCCATCCATAATTTTTTTGATATTTCATAACTGCAATGTTGCTACTGTTCTGAATTGTAATGTAAATGTCTGATATGCAGTGTATCTGACGTTGGGAGGTCAAGACCCAGGGGTTGAGAATTACTGTTTACCGCATACCCAGCCTGTGAGTTCTCCATTTTAATTTGATTAGTTGGTGGTTTATCTGTACTCACATATTCATTAATGACAGTATTTTCCATCTTTGAACTTATCAATTTTTAACTGTCTTTTGACAAATCCTAATATTTTGATGTTTTCTTCCTCAGCATGTTCTCCTGGTAACTATGGGCCAGACTGCAAATTCAATTGCTCATGTCAGAATGGTGGTGTCTGCAGCAAGCTGTCTGGGGCCTGTGAGTGCCCCAAAGGGTTCTATGGACGAGGCTGTGAACACGGTAAACAGCAGAGGCTACTCTATGTTCTCTGTGTGGAGGGTCTAAGCTCCAAAATGATTTTAAATCATAGAGATAATATATTCATATTATATCAAATTACACAAACTTTCAGTGTATGTTACTGTAAGCTCAGTAAGTTTCACAGCTCAAATTAAAATTTCAGACTTTAACAAGTACCATGAAGAAAAAAAATTGGACTTTAAAAGTCTTTAGGCTTTTCTGCCAATAATGGACTTAACAATCCACTGGAGAACAATCCATTATTACTTGGAGGTACTCTCTGCAGACAGACACCCCATGAACCAGCTGTGAGTTTGTCTAAGCAGGGATGCTCTTTACCCAGCTGCCTTTGGGGAATAATGGATGGAAGTCCTGCTTATATTCCATGTTACCTGTGACTCGCCTCTGAAAGACCTGACTCCACCTTGTCTTTCCAAATAGTTTCTAATATTGTTGCTATATCTGCACTCAATATTTGCAACTCAGATTGGAAAACAAGAAGCTCATGACTTGGCACCTGAGAGTCCTGATGGACAGTATCACTCAGCGGGCATAGGATTTGTCTTAGACAGCCAACTTGTGCTGCTGGCTTTATCATCTGCATAGTGAATTAATAAAGGTAACCATGAGGACCAAATAAGAAATCATGTTTAAGCACGGAGCATGGAGGTGGGTGGCCAAAAGCTTGGTGAATATTAGCTGCTTTCAAAGCAAAGGCTTTTCTGGACTGTCTGAAAGGCTGTTGACCATGGTCCTATTCTTTCAACCTCCGGAATAGGAGTGGGCATCACCCAGCATTTGGTGATTCAGACTCTTATAACTAATCTGATGTTTTAGGGCTAAGGATGAAAAATCAGACATTTTGTGAGTTTTGTTCATTTTGTTTCTTTACATTGTTTTTAAAATATAAATAAGAGAAAGAAAGAAAAATGGTATTGATTAGAACCCATTACATTTATGCTATAAGTTTATCAAAGAATGTTTTAGATTAAAGAAATACTTTAATTCTTGATGAAGGATTTAAAGAAATCCTTTCACTCAACAGTTACAATGAGATCAGTAAAGGGAACGTTCACATTAATTAATTCCTTTTGTATTTCCTGGTTTTCCTTTGCCCTGCTGGATGACTTTTCTAAATTGTCCTATGTTGTGCACACTGAAGAAGCATCATCCACATTGTAAAAAATAAAAATAAAAAATTTCACCCTTACATGCCTAAAAAGAAGATGGGCGAGAGGGATTGGGTGATTAGGGGAATAATGAGCAAAGGTCAAGTGAGTGGACCTTGTAAATAGACGAGTGACCACACCAGAGGAAACTCAAGGAAGGAAATGGGAGATTTTATCCATAGTCAAGAGCAGCTCCTGCTACTCCAAGGTGAGCATCTCTGTGGGAAGATAAGTTTGTCCTATAAGAAAATTTTGACTGGGGTTCACAGTTCCAGGAGATAAAACAAGTACTCCCTCAGAGGCCCAGGCACAAAGATATCAATCTTTTCCAAACCTGGAACTAAGATAGAATGCTTTGGATTTACTACGATAACTCTATTTTTCTGCTTAGGAGAGTATCCAAGGAAATTTTTCAAAGATTAAATCCCACAAACTATAAAACCTAACTTACTCATAAAATGCCAACCTACTGTTTATACAATGTGTTTTCTGTCTTCTTCTTCCTCTTTGCCCTTCTTCATCCCTTCCTGTTTCCTTCATGTTCATCTGCTGGGGGTCAGATCCCCAGATTTCAAATACAAAGGCTATGTATATTATTTTTCACACACAATGTTTTATTTCTTTAAGGAATTAATTCAATATTAGTGTCACTATATTTAACCTGAATCAGAGGTTTAGGGTTAGGTTTTAGATGCTTTAATTCCTCTTCTGTTTGTATGATAAAGTAATGAGCAGAGAAAGAGCTTGCCCTGGCTCATAGTCCCACAGAGATGCCATTTATCCCAACAAGGAGGATTTAGATGAGGAATCACGGAGCAGGGGACTGGCTGGTCATGTTGTATCTACACTCAGGAAGCAGAGAGTGAGCAGAAAGGGAGCCAGGCATGATGCCAGTGTCTCTCCAGTAGATTCCACCCCCTAAAGATTCCACAAATTTCCCAAACAGTACAACCAGTTAGTGAGCCTATGGTGCATTATGTGCGCGTATGGGGACATTTCACCTCTAAACAACAACGGGACGGTTGTAGTGCTCTTGGGGCAACTACAGTACAGCAAAGCAAACTGACATTATTGAGACATTTCAGATCTTCTCATGGTCTTTACCAGGTTTAGACATAATATCAACCCATTTTTTATGATTAATTTCTTGTGTGATTCCCCGTCCATCTAATTCTTCCCTTTTACACCATTTTTTAGGCTTGATAAACACATGAACTAGATTATATCCTTTAGTCTTTCCTTCCATTTTGTTTTTAAGCTAAAGATTACATTGTGACATTTCTGTCTTCTAGAATGCCCTCCTGGATTTCATGGTTTTAATTGTGCTCATACCTGTGACTGCCAGAATGGAGCCAGGTGTGATGTAGCAAGTGGACAGTGTGTTTGCCCAGCAGGGTTCCATGGTAACCATTGTGAGCAAGGTAGGGCAAGTGTGTTTTAAGGCACGTCTGTGAGAGGTCCCTGTGAGCATGAGGTCTTCTGATTTGTTCATGAACATGAAAGCCTGAGTCAAATCTGGTCACCCAAGCTTTCAATTCATAATTACACTATATAGAAGATATACAGCCACCAGTATAATCAGATTCCCCTTTTGTTCAAAATATTGTTCTCTCATGTAATATCACAAAATGAAAGCTGAAAGTCATTATAGGCAAGGATAGTACCTCTGAATAAGATTCAATATTTCATGTAATGCTTGGTAGAGCAATTCGACATACCTGCCTGGCTTTGTGGTGTTGAGACGGATCAGAGGAGTTGTGTAAATATTTAAAGATGAGAACTGAGCATTGATCACAAAGTAACCACAGTTATAAATGTGTATGAAATGTGAAATAATAAAGGCTAATCACCTTGAAAAAAATATCACAAAGTCTTAAAAGATTCTGTCAATTAAAATGTTTCCAGACACCTAAGAGTATCACTGTGGTCACATCAGATACGACTTCCGTATAAAGTTATGACAATGATGATGATGGTGATGATGATAAAGATGATAAATAATATTACAGGGATCATGGTAATTTAATTCTATATAGTGAATCAAAATTCCTGCCTATGAGCATTTCAAATAGTCCATCTATTTGTTCAAACAATTTTTTAAAACATCACCATAGCTTGATATCTATTATTGTTTGTTCATCTTTTATTCATTTAATATTTAGTAGTTCAATAAGATAGAAACTATTATCTGCATATTTCTGTGTTAAATTCTGGAAATACAAAGGGAAGTATGGAGCATACATCATTCTTTAAAGATGAACAATACATTATATGTCAATAGAAATAGTAAGAGTTGTACACATAGCCTGATTTCTTAAGATTTTCCAGAAAAGTTTACTTACATTCTAGAACACCATGAACCAGTGTCAAAGTAAAAAAGCTTTGAGAGCTGGTTGTTAAATCAGTCAGACAGTGGATCTTACCTCTGAGAATTCCCAACACGTCCTCTCCTGAACAGCAAAACCCCACTTGCTCTCCTTTGCCATCTACTATTGAATCTTATGAACATCTGTTTAATATGAATTTGTGTATTCTCTCAGAGGTTCAGCCACAAAGTGTTGATCCTTATCAAACCTGAAGGTAATACAGAGTATTCTGGACTTGCTAAGATAACTCCTTTTTCCACTTAGACGAGTATCTGAAGAAAATTTTGCATGTGGTAATTCGCGGGTTAATATTTCAGCATGTCTCTGTCCTCTGTAGAATGTCCACCTGGAACATTTGGGGACAATTGTCAACAGTCTTGTGACTGTGAAGGAGAAAGTCCTTGCCACCCAACCACAGGAAAATGCCTCTGCCCACCAGGGAAGGCAGGAACCAGATGTGACACAGGTATGACTAACAAACAGAAATCCAGAGGGACACAGGGATCCACAGACGCCTCGATCTGAAAATGACACTCTAGAAAAGAGAATTGCCCAGCAATGCTTCCTAATGACTTCAGTTTGAGCAGTCACCATTTGTAGCTGTCACGTCATAGGCCCTTCACACCAATGCCTTGCTTAACACAATTCCTTGCAGAGACACAACGAAGAGATGGTGATTCTAAAAACCCACTAGAACAAAAAGGAGACTATCTAGGTAACATTCTCGAGATCCAAGAACCCAGATTGTCTTTGGGAATTGATATTCATTCTTTGTTTTCCTTCCCACCCACAGAAAGAATGACCTAGAATGTAAGGTTATAGTAATTTAGCAACTGCCAAAAGAAGAGGGGAGAGTGGGTTGAGTCGATTGACGACAAATCTCCTGCAGTGTGACTTGATGGATGATTTTAGATCAAAAGGTTTTATATAATTCACCTCAGACCCAAGACACTGAGCCACCTCCGATAAGACCCCACATAGAATGTTTAATCTCCGAATTTACTTTGCTTATCTTCAAAAGAACCAGGCTAAGGTTACATATTGTTAAGGCCCATTCAGGCACTTGTCGGCTATGAGCTCGTGGCCTCTGTAATGGCGAGAGAGCCATGCTAGCCTTCCAGGCTTCAAAAGATTTCCATTCCCCCCGCATCACTTTACATCCCAGCTCTCTTCTGAGCAATATCAATAGCAGCTGCTTTCCTGGAGTGAAGGCAGCGTTCTAAAAGCATTGCCTTTGTTTAATGCATCCCACTACCCCAAGACATTGTCTATGTTTCTATTGCTATTGGATAAAATGGGACACTGAGGACCTAAGTTAGTAGACAATAGAGCGTGTGTGCGTGTGTGTGTGTGCGTGTGTGTGTGTGTGTGCGCGTGCATGTGCACACAGGCGCACACATGCTTAGAATAGATTCTGGCACATAGTAGATACCCCAACAAGCATTTGTTAAAAGAATTCTTGTTCTGTTGGAGACATGGTGGATGGAAGTTGCTGTACTCTGTCATATCTGAAATTATTCTGTCAGAACAAATATCTATGATACGTATGCCATCCACAGAAAAAGTCATGAAAATAGACACACCTATAGCATTTGTGGCCCCAGCCTCACATTGAGGGAGTGCCCATTGTGTGCTCTGCCTAGATTCCCTTACTGCCCTCACCCTTCTCATATGATAGAGCTGGAAGAAGACATCCCCAGGAAGTAATAAAGTTCAGCTATTTGTCTATGTTGCACAACAAGTCAATGGCAGATTTGAGATTTCAAGGAGGAAGTCTGGGTTCAGAGACAGAGAATGTTCCATACGAGGGCCTTCTTTTGTGGAGATTTTATATTGCACCTCTCTTGATGAAAAGCTTTGAGGGATTGATGCTGCCTGTCTGTCTGAATGCGTGTGAGACACAAGAGTCATGAACTGCATGTCGCTGCTTAATTAACTCAAAATCCCCCTGTTCCAACTCACAGGACACCTCTTCATCCTCAGTGCCCACTGAGAGTTATTGGCTGAACTATTGGGTAGTATACTGTAAACAACGTCCACCATTGCAGAAGGTTCTAATAGATGGTACTTGTAAGAGATAGGCTCCATAAATAAAAGCATCTGCACCACATCCTGACAGTCTAAGACCTATTGCTGGCTGCAGGTAAAAAGACAGATACCAAGGGTGCACTCTTGTAAGAAACAGAAGGCAGAGACAGGAGAACCAGTCCAAAGCTCGTGTGCCAGCTAACCTGACAAACAGGAGACTTTCTGCTTCGGAAACAAGTGGAAAGGCAAGGACTAATTCGTCAGACTCGTCCTCGGATCTCCCACATCCTGTGGAGCACACAGTACTCACACCTATGCACTCAGTGGCTGATAGCAATGTCAGGGCAAACAGGATGGCTTAGTGGGTAAGAGCGCATGCTGGTGATCCTGACAGCCTGGGCCTTATTCCTAGTCCTACATCATAGACGGTGAGAACTGACTCTGGGAAGTCGTCCTCTGACCTTAAACTGTTTGTCTCCCATCCCCCCCCACATACACACACACACACACACACACGTACACATATACACACATAAACATACACACACATACACACACATGCACACACACATACACATGCACATGTACACACAGCAGGGAGAATAAATAAACTAAAAGCATGATTTAAAAATTAGAAATATGAAAAATTAAAAATGTAAAATAATACTAGTTACCAAACATGGCAACATATGGCAGTTAGGACAAGGTAAGGACTTGCACGCTCTGTGTACCCTCTGTGCTGTGTTCCAGAGTTCCTTGTTACGTGTGAGAAAATTACAAAATGGCATGACTCCGATGTGGTAACTGTTCTCCACGGAACCTTGAGAGTTTCTTGTCAGGGACTCTCGAGGCCCCGGGCGTGTATAGATGTACTACAAGGTCTTTTACTTGCACTTTTATTCTCAATTAGTTACAGTTCATCTGCAATAGTAACTGTGAGCAGCTGTGTCTATGCAGTCTCCATAAAGATAAAAGGCCTCATTTTAACTTAACTCTGGTAAAGGACCTATTAAACAGCCATAATATTAATTCATAAAAGAATGTAGCAACTTTTTATTGGATCATTGACCCCTCCCCTTGGTAAATTGACATTTGCAGACATTCAAACAGATGTCTTAAATACACATGGTTATTAACATGGAAATGTGGTATTTTTATAAATTAAAATCAGATTCTCCACTGCTCAGGAGAAATCCTGACTAATAACTCTTTTGAACAAAAAAAAAATGTGGTCTTACCACCAAACTGCAAGGTCTTGCAAGACTCTGGGCAGAGCTCATGCGTTGAGCTCACTTTGAAATGATGTGGTTTTTTTTTTTTTTTTTAACTTTCCACAGAGTCTAAAATTTAGAAGACAGATTCATCTTTATTTTTATTGAATTTATTTGTTTGTATATGCACGCATGAGCATTGTGGTGATATGGTGGGTATGCACACTGAGGTCAAAGGACAACTCATGGGGGTCCTGGGGTTCGAACTGGTGTAACCAGACTTGCTAACAGGAGCCTTGAAGACCTGAGCCATCTCACTGGCCCCAAATGCATTTGTGAGCAGCTTCCCCATTGCTGCTCCAGTGTCTCCCTGAAGGACACTGATTCTTCTGCTTAATGCTGAACCATCAAGAAGATAGTTCATTGAAGCTTTGGTTTATATTTCTACTTCATATTTAAAGTCTAATTGAGCAAGACAAGAAAACTACTGGGCTTTTTAACCTGCCTGCATAGTGCAAGTCAAAACCAAAATCAATAGTAGTGAAAATGCCCATGAAGGACTTGTGAAGGGACCCGGAGATTGTTTAGGGAGCATGCAAATTCATTTGCCGCACAAGCCTGAGTATCTGAGTTCAATTCCCAGAACCTATGCATAGTGGAAGTGTGACCAGGAAGTGGCTAGCGGCCATAGTTTGACTGTGGCACATGAGCAACCACATTTACACACACACAATGAGGAATAAAATAAGATCAATAATTTATGAGGGTCCCATCTTTAATCTATCATAGGGCATATTGAAGCAATAAAGACGTATTAAAGAAAAATGTCTCCAAGGGCTCTAGTACCACATTCTCTCTAGAATCACATCTTTGTGTTTATGTTGGGCTTTTCCAAGCTTTCTCACTTTCCAGCCTTAACTCTCAGTTAAGCTTCTGAATATGCTTAATGTTTTTGCTTTCCCGTAGTTAGGCAAAGGAGAAAAGACCCTTCGGTATTTACTCAGAAACTCAGCCCTGCACTCTGCAGGAGTATGAGGTAGACAGAGACTGTTGTGGACCACACCAAACCCGTCCATTTCTCCACAGAACGGGAGGGCTTCCCCACTGCCTTGCCCACCTTGCAGACATTTGCTGAAAGCAAATGAGGTCATTCGCTAATAACCCACTTAGAAATTGTTTCTTTTCTATTTTGACATTATAATGTAATTACGTCATTTCCCTGTTCACCTTCCTCCCCCCAATCCTTCCCATACATCACACCTTGTTCCCTTTCAAATTCTCACTTTTTACTCTGTAGGCTGGGGCAGAGGTGGGGGAGGGGGCACTGTTACAATAACAGAACTGGGTTCTCAAGTCCTTGAATACTTGTTAGTTGCTTCCTGTTCTGGGAAGCGTGAATCTACTTCCCTTCCTGGGCTGTGCAACTCTTTCTTCTTGTCCCCAGTCCCGCAGAAAATGAATGTGTTTATTCTCTGCTAATTCTCTTCTGTACAACAGACTAAGTGCCCAAATATCGGCTTGCCCCCTTCGAGTCCTCTCTTTTAAATAGCTCTAATAACGCCCAGCCCTCCAGTCCACCCCCTTAACTGCCCTTCTCTTGGTGGGCACGATACAATTCAACTTACAGACTCTTTGAGCCCTTTTAGTGCGTTCACAACACCAGGCACATTGGGGATCTACGGCCCCTTTGACATATTTTAAGAGACAAGAGTCGAATATAAAGCCATTTCACTTTCAACAACACAAGCACACAAAATCATGCTTTTAACCTAAAGCAAAACCTCCCGCATTGCGCATTCGGAGGGAGCGTTGACTTTTTCTGACCCCAGGCAGCTAATCCATTTCCGTGTCCCACACAGTGCACCGGCTATAAATGTTATGGAGTAATCAGTTTCTGCGAAGGCTCTTTCGAAATAGAAGTTGCTATCCTCACTTTCCCTCTGCCCAATTCTTCTCAATAACTTCCTCCACGCGCCCAGCCTCCTGTCTGCCACCCGGGGACTCTCTTGCTTTTATGACATAGCATGCTAGCACGAGGGAAAGGTACCACAGAGGAAAACAGATTTTTTTTCTCCGAGACTCTCATTATCTCGTTCATTTCCAAAAAGTAATTGTGTAGTTGAAAGCCTGTTTGAGTTGTTTCGCTTTTTCCTTCTTGCCCCACAGAATGCCAGGCAGGCTACTATGGACCCGACTGCAGGCTACGGTGTGAATGCTCGCAGGGAGCTCGCTGCAACCCAGTCAATGGCAGCTGTGCCTGTCCCAGGAGGAGAATGGGCCCAACCTGTGAGGAGAGGGACTTGCCTCCTCCATAGCCAAAGACCCACAGTTCTTCCGAAGGTGAATAGAATCTCTTCTGCAGCTCCTGACGGTTTTTCGTCGTAACCCTGACGGGAAAATACACCAGTCCCTGGTCTCCTTCCGACATGGAGCATCAGGAAGGGAAAAGGTGACACCTTCAGTTTTCCACCCCTGTGCCCAATCCTCCAGCCCAACCTGCGAACTTCCTTTCCCTGAAGGACACACTCCAAAAAGAGAAAAGGAAAGGAAAAGAAAAAGTATTTATTCAGCATCCGAACCACAGTAACATTTGAACTAATAAAGGGCGCTTTTTAGAAAATTTGTGCAAGGCAGTAAGTATTTGAATTTGGAAGGGATAACTGCTTCGTACTGCAGGTTGGGCTGCACTGAAATATTCACACCTATTCACTGGAAACCCCAGTGCCCTTAAGTACCTGGATCCTCTTTAGAAACAGCTAGAATTTCATTCATTTGTTCGCAGAACCTACTTCCTGGTAACTCTGCTGCAGACTTCAAACACACTGCATTTTGTTTATGACTTTTAATGTGGGAGATTATTAAGATTTTAGCCCGTGGAGGATGGGATCAGAATAAAAACATGACACGCATGTGAACAGTGAGTCATGAAAATGT
The DNA here is from genome assembly GCF_014885135.2 of Alexandromys fortis. Lineage (NCBI taxonomy): Eukaryota > Metazoa > Chordata > Mammalia > Rodentia > Cricetidae > Alexandromys > Alexandromys fortis. The sequence continues at coordinate 4,802,749 of NW_026067911.1, forward strand.
TAGTGGTGTTTTCCGTCTCCAGCCAGCACACAGGGAAAACAAGGGCAGAGCCGATAGGGCCAAGACCTGGCTGCCTCTGGGGATGCTCCGTTTCCCGTAATTCAGGAATAAATTGAATAGCCTTAAAACCCAAATTACTCATCATTTCCAGCAGCTCCTAGTCTTTTATAAGGGGAAGATGGGGCCAGTGTGCTATGGCTCCCAAGGAGTTTGGATATGCGTTTTTCAGAATCCTGGCTAATCGTATTAGTAAATAATAACTTTGTCGACTGAAAATGCTGCTCAAGAATTTTCAGAATAAAAACAGAGACTTTGACTATTGAAATAATATGACTATGGTTGACTTTTGTGAAATGACTAGAGTACCTTTTAACATTCAAAACTGATTTTGGATAAAATTGCTGGAAAGATTTTTGAAGAATACTTGCTGTCGTTAATTCAGCGGCGTCATTGGTTTGTAAGTAACCTTGACTCCCACGGTTGTTTTTCTCGTCGTTCTGGGGCGGAAAGGCAGAGCCTCCTCTGTAGCAAGCATGTGCTTTGCTGCTGAGCGGCTGCCTTCACCCTGCCTCAGCACATCAAAATATGTGTAACATACCTACTGAAGAAAGATGTGGCAAACTAAAGGTTACTAGATAATATACAGGCTTTGAAGAGCTCATTCTCTATAAATTTAATCTGACCCTGAAAGAGGCATGTTCAACTTATTTTCTGTTTTTTCCATATTAGCAATTAAAGTTGTATATTGCCAAGCATTGAGCTACTTAGGTCAGCAGTAATGCTACAGCTAACGGTTCAGATTAACAGAAAGTCGGGCTCTATTCTGAACCCATTTCCTTACCAGGTGTTTTCCAGTCTCTATAAAATGTTACCTTGTAATCCTCAGAGAAATCAGCATAAAAGGTAGTAGGAAGGTTGAGGGATGGCTGAGCATTAGCATTTGGGCCAGAGTATGGGTCCTCAAATATGGTTTAAATATGGCTCTCTGGTACAACGGATAGCACATTGGACTTCTAGTAACAAAAACCCACTTAAATGCCAGCTGAGCACAGTGGCTACAGCCTCAGTTACCAGATGGAGATGGGAATCCCTGTAGAGAACTGGCAGCTAGCCAAGACTCATCAGTAGGCTCTAGGTTCAACAGAGAGACCCTGCCTCAAAGAATAAAGTGGAGAGGAATCACAGAAATTTTCCAGTGTTAACACAGGCTTCCACATGCACACTGTATGCACAGGAGCATGTGCTCTTGTGGACACTCACAGACACTCACACATTTGCTTACAATACACCACACACACACACACACACACACACACACACACACACACAAGCAATGTTTTTTGTTTTGTTTTGTCTTTCAAGTCAGGAGTGTGCAGTCCTGGGTTAGCATCCCTCTCTTGCTCTAGGCTCCTACTTCACCACTTGCTAAAGATGGCAGCTGTAACAGGAGAGGAGCCCAGAATTGCATTTCTTGTCCTCACTTGAGGTTTTCTCTCCACTGAGAGAGATGACAGACTCCAAGTTTGATAAGGAAAAGCAATGAAATTTCTGTCTGCCTGTATTTGCTTTTGATACATAATACTCGTGTCTTTGCAAATGAGAAGCTGTTAGTAAAATGTTAAGCACAATTCTGGGAAAATGTCAGGTGCTTCATATTTCCCCTTCTACTCCATTCCACCTCAAACACCAAAGAAATAAATGTAAAAGATTACGAATGAAATGCAACTCGTAGCATGAATTTGCATGACTCATTGTTGTTGTTGATGTTGTTGTTGTTTTGAGACAGGGTCTTCTCACTATGTAGAGCAGGTGGTTTCTGCCTCTTGAGTGCTGGAACTAAACGCAAGTGCCACCACATCTGGATTGCATGACGCTGTAGACAAACTAGGTTTCACCTTCCTTCTTGCATGAGCAAGAACTTAGGAAAAACACCTTAGATCCTCTTCTTTGTAAAAGTTTATAAGGTGCGTCTTTCACATTAAAAATGAAACCAGAAAAAAATTGAAATCAAAATATTTCTGGTGTACTCTTGGTCACCTTGAAAAAAAATCTTTGGATTTTTTTTTAGTCAGATTTATAGCAATACTAAGCAAATACTCTAAATTTATAAATCTATAGCAAGTACTAAAATGATCAACTTAAGAAGAAAATAATGTTTAATTTGTTTGTTTAGTTTTCACTGCTGCAACTCTTTGGACTTGTTGTCTTCAGGCCTCTAGTGGGGGCTACTTATTATTGAGGAACACACGGAATTGCAGATTTGTGCATGGCGTCTGCTTATTTGTGATCAGGATGGGAAAGTTAGGGAATGGAAGCCTTTGAGGTGCTTTCACTTTCTTCGGCAGGGCCACACCAGTGACTTGGAGACTGTTTATAGGCCTTGCATATTAAACCTCCATCACCTTCAGGTAGCACCATCATGGCATCAAGGTCTTACCATGGTCAGCTCTGAGGACCACTTGGAGTGATACTCTGCAAATGAGGAGACGGTAGCTCACGTCATCCCTCCTAAAAACCACATGACTTCTGTTGGAGGATAACATGAACAACAAATTAACATTTAACAAACAAATTGAACATTTTTCTTCTTAAGAAGATAGTTTTAGTATTTGCTATAGTAATCAAAAGACAATTAATAAAAACCCAAAGAAATTGTTTTCTCAAGGTGACCAGAAGTGCGCTGGAAATTTGGTTTCAAACATTTTTTTTCTTGTTCCATTCTTAATGTGAAGGAGGTAAGCGGTAACTGGTAAGTTTTTACAAAGAAGGGGAGCTATGGTGATTTGCCATAAGTTCTTGCTGACTGGTAAAGTAAGGAAAATTATTAAGAGCAAGATATCACAGGTGGACTAACAAGCAATCAGTATTAATCTGAAGAAAAGTCACAGTACAAAGTGTACAAAATCTAATTTTCCTGCAGATGGCTTTAAGAGGATTAAACAATATTTATAAATGACGAACACTTTTAACAATATGTCATTTAAGAAATTAGTCTATTGAAACTCCATGTTTTTTTTTAAAACAAAGGAAGCATACCATTCATTCTCCACATAAAAAGCTAAGCAGGGGGCTGGAGAGATGGCTCAAGACTAAGAGAACATGCTGCTGTGAAGGATGGACCATAGTGCCAGGTGGGGCGGCTAAGGACCGCCTAGCATTCCCATGCAGGAGATCTGATGCCCCTGGCATCTGTCAGCACCCACACTCATGTGCACACACCTTCCCCCAACAAATGCACATACACATATTTTAAAATGTCCTTTAAACAATCTACGCAGTTCCTGAGAACTGTGATTTGACTACCACGCTGTAATTTCTACAACACTGTAAAGAATCTAGCTATTGTTTAAAATGGCCCATAATTTAATAGACACATCCTCCTCAAGCTAAAGTTCAGTGTCAAATTAGAATCCTTGTCATTGGGATGATTTATGTATTCCAGCTCCTGTTTCACTTCACTGTATATCCTGTCCTTTGAATGCAGAGAGGCTGACCCTTGAAGGCAGTATATCCACTCATAATATTTAACCTCTTTACAGAAGTGCCCGTGCGGCAAAGTCTCAGGCTTCCCATTTAAAACACAAGATCAGAGTGGAGATTATTATGCTTTTCTACAATAATATAGCTCCAGTTTCAAGAGAAGAGGGCAGAGGCATGGACATGTGCTCACTAATTTAAGTCTGCGTCGACATGCCTGTGTTATAGCATTTCAGCATAGCACCTAACTTTCCCTGCATTCTCTGACTTTTACATTCATTTATTGCGTTTTTCAGAAGAGGCAGCCTTTTGACATGGGTTAAATTATTTTTAGAGAACTTGGAAATCATTCCAAAACTTAGTGGCAGGAAGGCATTTCCTTTGTTAGAAACAGGAAGGAGGTTTGGCCTCTGCTGGGCCTCCTTCACCTCGGTTTCTTTGGGACGCAGGAATAGAGATGTAGCGAGAATTTAAAAGAGCATTTTGATGAAGCAAGCAAATACTAGCAAGTGTCTTACGCTCTGGAAGTTGTGTTTGCAGTCCAGTTGAAATAACATTTCATGGCTCTGTAATAAGAAAAGAAAAAAAAAAGAGTATAGCTGAGCTTTTAAAATAGTTTTCAAAAAGATTCCAAAATTTGCCCCTTTTAGCTAATCATGTGGAAACTGTATTCAGCTTTCCTCTTGAAATTCCAGTGTTTCTAAGTAAAAGGATGCCAGTACAAATAACAAAAGTCTAAACTATATGCTTGAAAGGGGCAGGCATCTTCTCTTTTTCTAAATTAGTTTTAATTTTGTTTATGCGTGGGTAGATGGATGTGAATGTGCCCATGGATGCAGATGCCCCAGGAGGATAGAGACATTGGGTATCCGTTGAGTTAGAGTTACAGGTAGTTGATATCTGCCTGATGTGGGTGCTGGAAACCTAACTCAGACCTTCTAGAAGAACAGTAAACACTCAACCACCAAGTCTTCTCTCCAGCCCTAACACACCTCTTTTATTTGGGGGGAGGGATACAACCTGAAGATCAGACAAGCAAACCTGCCAAACCACTAGAGAAATCTTCAGACTGAAAAAGAGTGAGTTCCTGTCTCATCCTGCTTTATATTCCTCTCTAGTGCTGGGATTAAAGGTGTGTGTCACCACTGCCTGTCCTGTATGGCTGACTGGTGTGGCTGCTGGGATTAAAGGTGTGTGCCACCACTGCCTGCCCTGTATGGTTGACCAGAGCACACCTCTTCCTACACTCTTCCAAATACTGACCATATTCTCTCATTACCAAATCTTACGTCATTAGTTAATGAAATATTTAACCATTTCATGTTTTAATGTTATGTAAAAATGCTTTAAAAATACTCTTCATATTTAAATAAATGCATATAACTCTTCACACCCTCAAGTGTTAGTCCTCCAATGTGATGGCAACTTAGGAAGCCTCAGCAGAGAAAGAGAGCAGAGAACATTCCCGCATCCTCACAATAGCACTGTCATTTTCAGCATTCAGTACCTACACCTTCTCTTTTGGTGGATGTAAGTGTTCCCCGTGAGTGAGAGGGGATTGGGGGTTACTGCCTTTGCCTCCTTTTCACCTCCCCCACTCCTGCTGTGCCGCTCTCAAATTCAGAGCCATCTTTTCTGTATTTGCTTACTAATCAGTCCAGTTAGTATTGATCACTTAGAATTGGGGTCTTGTCTCTAGAAAGAAACAAAAACCCAATTTGACTCCCCCGCCTCACTAGCCTGACCTCTGTAGCTTCACTTCTAGGGATGAGACACTGTGAAATTTTCCTCCATCCATGTTGGAATGTAGACTGGTGTGATTTTCGTAGGTCTTTTGCACACAGTCATACTGTTGAGGATTCACAGGTGCACACCTTTGTCCTGCTCAGTGACAGGGGTTCGAGTGTGCGGGCTCTTACAATCTTCCTGCTCCTTCTTCTGCCCTCTGAGCTCTAAGTGTAGAAAATGCAATTGTAGATATTTCTAAAAATCTGGTTTATTTTAAGGTAAGCAATTCTCAAAAATATCCAAAAAATAAAATAGATTGCTTTTTAAATATGATATAATTCTGCTATCTGAGTGCTAAGGACACTGAGACAGGAATGCCATGATCATGATGCTAGTTTGAAATACACAGAGGCCCTCAGTGAGACACACACACACACACACAGAGAGAGAGAGAGAGAGAGAGAGAGAGAGAGAGAGAGAGAGAGAGAGAGAGAGAGAGAGGGACAGAGAGAGACAGAGACAGAGAGACAGACAGAGAGAGAGAGAGATGGATGGAGGGAGTAAACCCAAGAAGGTTTTACCTCTTTGGTAAATGAAGGTAAATTTTGAGTGAGGCCTCAGAACTCTGTTAATCTGGATACTCTGCTTACAGTTTAAAATGTATTTATACTTATTTTATGTGTTGTGGGTGTTTCATTTTCAAGTGTATCTGTGGGCCACTTGTAAGAAATGCCTATGGAGGCCAGAAAAGGGTGTTACATTCCCTGGAACTGGAGTTACAGACAGTTGTCAGTTGCCCTCTGAGTGCTAGGAATCAAGCCTAGGACTTCTACAAGAGCAAATGTACTCTTAACCACTGAGCCATCTCGCTGGTCCCTGTTAAGACATTTCTAGTGTTGCAATAACTGCCTGCATCAGCTATAGGGGGTAGCCACAAAGTTCCCCATCAGTCCTGAAACCCAGCAAGGGCTTCTCAAAGGGAGACTTTCTAAACACAGAACAAACTGGTGAGATAGATTTTTATAAAGATTTGCCATTCTTGTTTTTCTGATTAATAGGAGAAATTGAGTGTTTTGAAACCATTTAAGATAGGAAGATATGAAACAAAATTATTGTGCTTAAACAGAATGTCATTATACAGTAGTGGGTGTCAGAATAAAAGTATTACAAAACACAAGACCAAAACTAATATCTGGTTATTTTACAGTAATTTTACATATTCCATTTTGAAAATAAACTGGTAAGGTTTATTTAAAAATTCCAAAGAAATTATGTTATGTATCTTATAGACTTGATGCAATTGCTTTCTGAGAATCAGCAAATAGATAAATAAATTGTTGGGCTTTCTAGTTGTGCTATACATGCTATGGCCTATGCATTGCTATCTAATGGGCTTTGTTCTGATATTTAATACATCATCTGTAGTTAACAGAATTTTAAACCATAAATTTGTCAAAGCCTTGAAGACACAGGCATGTGCATGCACACACACACTTGCACACACAGAGAGAGGTTTGTGTGTACCCAGGACACATGCACACAATGCACACACACATATGTGATTGTATTCATGTTGGTGCTGTTGAGTGTTAGAGAAGAATTATTTTCAGTATAGTAAATTTGAGATATCTTTTGTTGAAATGTCGTAAACTATAGCAAATACATTTGTAGAATGCTGTATCCACAACATCTTTCTTACAGAAACTTTCAGTTCTATATGATTTTATGCACGTATATTCAAATCTAAAAAGAAAAAATCAAAAATGAAATCAAATTTCAAATTTTCATGGTCTGGGTCCAATGCAGTAAGTACCTTATGTTTTTCATATAATGGATGAGAGTCAAGCAAAAGCAAGGTGTAACAACAAGCGGCGCTATTTGCTGCATGAATTTGATACTGGGAACATGACTGAGGAGACAAGGGATCAAAGAAATAGCATACACAGATACACACACAGAAAAGTCAGAGGCAGGCGGGACATGCGCACTCCAACGACGTGGCAGCTTCAGCACTTTATTATTCACAATACAGGGGACGATTTAGTGGGAGCTCTCTTAGGGAACAGTCTCAGACTGTAAACACACTGGACGATCTTTAGTAAGCTCTCCTTCTTGTACACACTGTCGATATTTGTATTCAGACCAGAGGAAGGCTTTGCCATCCCTTGGAGCTTCATCCCATGGAGAAGGTTTTTGCCATACAACTTTAGGTCCTGACATGCCAGCACCATGTCAACGATACACACTTACTCTGGGCTTGATCTGTTCCTTACTCATTCATTCAGGGCTTCCTCTGCCCAGAAAGAGCAGAGACTTCTGGCAGCTACAATCATGAAAGGGCAGAGCTGGAGAGACTGATCCCCACAGATTTTTCCTTTCCTTTTCCAGGCAGCGAAATTCAAGCTCAGAGATAAACCCTTCAAGGAGAAGGTTATAGTACTAACACCTTCTGTCTTATCTCTCAGGTCCTCTCACAGTTTGCCTTTTGATGGCCTGTTTGCATAAAGTCAGTGAACTACATGTTACAGAATGTGTTCTGAATTACAAATGTGTGCAGTCACTAACATAAATATACACACTGTGTTTGAGCGCAACAGACAGAGACTAAACTTAGTGACAAGTTTGTGGTCACATGATTATAGTTGAATTGTAATTATTTAAAGGTTCTTTGGTGCATATTACTCAAGCTTTGTATTGAAAATCTCCTTTGGAGATTATGGGTAGACCAACATCTTCCCTTCCACGCATGTTATTGTGTCCTATCCCACCATGGTGGAAGCTCAGGCAGGAGTGACATTGAGAACTCAAAGCCCCCATAGGCTGCATGGGGCTTTCCAGGACATCCTGGGTTCTAGTGTGAAACCCTATCTTAGAAGAAAGAGTCTTTCACCAACTTATTTTAATAATACCTAAATTTCTCTCAGCTATCAATTTCTGTAATGAATGAGAAAGGTAAGTCACAGATTTAGACTACAGAAACATGAGTTTTTCTTTGAAGTTATTACGTAAGTGTCAAAGGACTCTTTGAGAAACATTATTGGCTAATACCCCATAAGGGTATGATTCTAGCCATAAGGAAAACTACATCAAGTTTATCATTTTTCCATTAGTGTAAAGGAATTTGTAATGGAAACCACAGAAAGTGTTTATGAACCTATTCTGTAGAAATATGACTAGCCATGCACGTTGCCCAGTGTTTCTTTATTCAACAGAGATCTAGGAAAGAAAATTCAGAAAGAATCAATAGAAATCAATGCTCCCGCTGCATGTACACTTTGAAAGATGCACTTTCAAGCTTGTATGAAGAGATGGTTTATCTGCACTCCGTGATGCTCCAGCTTGTATGAAGAGGTGGTTTATCTGTGCTCAGTGATGCTCCAGCTGAAGTGCAAATAGCCAGGATACTTAGTGTGGTAGCAGTGGGGATTAATACCACTGAGATAAGTTGTAACTTTATTGTGTGCATTTAATATAAAAATTTTAAACTTTGTACAAATAATGAAAAAAATAAATAACTCTTTGAGTATGCATCATAACCATGCTGAGATATTTTATCAATATATTTTATGATACTTAGACCATGTTGGACTGTAGAGTTACTGGGCATTGAATTTTTAAAGAAACTTTGTTAGTGAGACTATGAAATAAGAAACATCTAAGGAAATGCAAACTTAAAGAAAGGTTATCTAAAAATCAATGAAGTAATAGGACCTTCCCTATTTTCAGTATGTTACTCCATCATTTCGGGACTAGTCCTCTCAAATTTATTTAATAAGTTATTGATCAAAAGGTAAATATGTGAACTAATTTCAGTCTATGCATCTGTAATTATAAAAAAATAGAGAATATACATCTATACACATTATATTTTCAAAAAATATTATAAAAATGATTCTCATTTGCCACAAATATGCCCATGATATTTTTACTGTAACAATGTGTATGAAAATTAGTTTCAACCATAATCCAAATATTAATTTACACATTGAATTGCTTGGTATTTGGAATAATTGTATATATCATAAAAATATGTGATCTAAAAAGATTGAATAACATCCATTTTAGAGTTTTGACTGCTGATATTTGGATGCATTTGTTGTGAACACTTAGTATTTTGGATTCATTTCCCTTCCCAACCTCATCTCCTTAATCTATGTTGGCATGAACTTTTGCACATGCTTCTATCCAATGTTTTATATATTTTTATGTTTTCTTTCCCTTTCTTTTCCTTATTAACCATAAGAAAATTTCTCATTTTTGTAGTTCACAGAGAAAGTGTAAAATTCTAAGCACTAAACTTAGATACTAAGTATTACATTGTCTTAATATTACCACTTTAATCATCATTTCACCTAGCAAACTACATTGAGTCAGCTGGTTTAGGCATAAAGATTTTTTTCCTTATCTTCCTTCTAGTGTTGATTATAATATTTATCTTTGTGATTTGATGATAATAACTGCATAATAGACTGTAGAATTTATCAGCGTCTTAGTATATACCATGTACCAGTAAAATGAGGCTTTTACTCATATCTTTAAAACATTTTTAGTTAATCTTCTCGATAACTGTTTGAAAGATATGAGTAAAAACCTCATTTTTCTCAATACCAGATAATTAAGTTGGGACTCAAGGAACTTAATAGCTAGCTGAGGTCACATTGTCATTGAGTAGGACAGAGCTCAGGGTCCTGACCCAAAGGCCAATCCCCTGTTCATGGCGTGCATGCAATTCTAAAGCAGCATTGCATAGGATGAAAATCTCCAGCTGCATACTTGGAAAAGGCCACCGTTTTAAAAAAGATTTGCTGATTTTTAAATTTTGTGTGTATGTGTTTGTGTGTGTGTGCGTGTGTGTGCACAATATATGTGAACATGTCTGAGGAGGCCAGAAGGCGGCGTTGGATCCCCTGGAATTGCAGTCACAGGTAGTTGTGAGTCATTGGGTGTGCATGCTGGTGACCAAGCCTACATCCTCCACAGAAGCAGAAAGCGCTCTAAACTACTGGGTCATCTCTCCAGCTTTTAGAATTATAAACTTTTGATATATCTATGTTAAAATGGAACCATACCACAGAACTAACTGTATCTATATATTTAATACTGCATCTCAAACACATGAATAGTCACGTTTTTATTCAACTTTATTTTTAGTGCATAAAAATATGTGCCTGTGAGCTTCTTGCTTGGGGGTATTTTTGGTATATCTATGACTACTGATTAAATGACGCTAAGCTTAGATAAAGTGGCGACTCCATCTTTGTATCTGTGATCTGTTCTCTGCCAGTCACCAACCAAATCATCAGCACTCACAACGAAAGGGATACAATAGAACATTCTGCTCATGGTGTTCTCTGTTTGGATTCCTAGTGTCTCTATGATATTTGCAGACAGATTTTGTGCCTCCTGATTGTCCAGTTAGCTTCTAACCCACGATATAGAATTACAGTGTGACAGGGCAGGTACTTCACTTTCCTTCTACGTTTGGGGAAGTATGATGTACTGTTTCTCAAGTTTTACCAATGTAAAGCAGAGTGACTACACTGGAAATCTCAGATGGTGGCTCTTAGGGGGCAGAAAGCCCCTTCTCTCCTGTTCCTTCCCACCTTTCTGCCCTGGGCTGGCACCGTTCCCCCTCTGCCCTCCAACCACACGGGGCTGAAATAGGGAACTTGCCACATTGCCATGCTGTTTTTCTTGCTTTGGATATCCTGGATTCTTACATGGTGAAGCCATTTGTCCTTAAAGACTCATTTAACATAGAGAAACTTTTCTAGGGGCTTCACCAGCACTCAAGTTTTTGTGCAATGGATGATTTATGAAGTTGGCTGCTGCATTCAAAATGAGTTAGAGACTGATCCACCCATCAGAAAGCTCCTTCTCTCTCAGAAAAGCCAGAGTTCCTTGTTTAAAATTCAAACACCTACTCCCCTTGTGGCTATAATTGGCTTGGACAAGCCATTGCCAAATGAACATGTGTGGACAGTAGATGCCAAATAATGTAATCTCATTGCAATATGAATGTTGCTTTTTTTGTTCATGGGTGAGTATATTGCTATTCCAACATATATACTTAGCTCAAAAAATGCAGTATAAGAAAAATGCCAGATCCCATCTGCCAGGCAAAATAGCTATAAACCAGAAACATCAGTTTTCTAATGAATCCGTTGAGAATAACTCAAGTTATTTTTTAATGCAAGGGCAAATAAACTCTTGAACAAGGTTGCAGAACCACGTAGCATTCTTCTGATTTACAACTAAACCAAACCCAAATCCTGGATTTAGCTACATTAGTGTTCCCAGAGGATGGCATGATTAGATGACCATGTAGGCTTATGCCAGCCACCTTCTAAAAGCTGGCTTGTGCCTGAGCAACCTAGAACTTCACTCTCTAGGCAAGTGAAGATTTCTGTCTGCCTTTGTGAGACTCATGGCACAACTTGGCCAGGTTTTTTTTTTTTTACTTCCCTTGGCATATGTGTACAATAACAAGAGCGTTTCTCTTCTCTCTTTCAGTCTTGAGACGTGTAGAAGAAAGGCTAACACCTGTTACTTCATCTTACTCCAATTTCTTCTAGTTTAATTTTAGTATTTCCATCTTGTTGAAATGTTTTTCCTTCTGTCATTGGAACCATAGCTCAGCTATAAGATTTAAGCGTTTACAAATAAAGGACACTACATTGGGATAAATAAATGTTAAATTATATGTGAAGACCAAGAAATGACTCCAAGTATTTGGGAACTGTTATTGTTGAGGTCCATTCTTCTTCATTAAGGTCTCTGCTAGTGTTCATGGCTCTGTTACGAGTTCCACACTCGTCCTGTAGATGTTAGCAGGACAAGCTAGTATTTTTAAATGTTTGTCTCAGATGGGATGAGAGGATATTAAAAATCCCTTGTCTCATCTTCATTCTCTGATTGGATTTAAGGCCCGCTCCATGAGATGGAACCCATGCCTGATATTGCTCAGTGTCAAGAACCTGAGACTGGATAGGTCAGGAGACCAGGGGAAAATAAAGTACCACTGTTCTGCTAGAGGAACATAGCAGTAAAATTAATTCCAATCACGTTCTGGTATACACATATATCTGTGCCTCATTCAGCCACCATCAGAGAAGCTTCTTCTTGTAGTGTATGAAGCCTAATAGAGATAGCCATACCTGGAAAATGTGCACAGTGAGACACTATGGAGCACTCTGCCCTAAATGGGATATCGCTATCAAATTCTTTTCCTCATTTCCTTAAGGCTCAGGGATCTCTGTGGAAAGGTTAATATAAGAACCAAAAGGGATGAATGACTTCAAGGACTCAGTGTCCTCCAGATACAACAGAGCTAATGTACATATGAACTCACAGAGACTGTGGCAACATGTCTAAGGCCTGCGCATATTCAAATCAGATCCCCATCAAGCCAGCAGTGAGAGGGGAAATTGGACACAGCCTCTTACCCTAGTCAAGAAGCTAGCTAAAATGGACACACTATACACACTTGTATAGTGAGAAAGAGGCCACTTGTTCATTCCAGCTGCTTGGATAGCTTAGACTCGGAATAATCACATAGAAACCATTTTAATTAAATCACTGCTTGACCCATTAGGTGTAGCTTCTTATTGGCTAACTCTTACATATTAATTCAACCCATCTTCGTTAATTTGTGTATCACCATGTGGCAGTGACTTACTGGCAAAGTTTCTGCATATATGACTCTGGCAGCGACTCCATGGCATCTCTCTCACTCCACCCTTCTTTCTTCTAGTCTTCAGCCTTGCTTTCCCTGCCTACCTCAGTTCTGCATTGCTATAGGTCCCAAGCAGTTTCTTTATTCATTACTGCTAGTCACAGAATACAGAGGGGACTCCCACGTCACGCACTCAAAAAGAAAACAATAATTTATTCTAATGGAGTCTCACTCAGTTTATTAAGAACACTGCAGAGTAACTCCTATGCCCAGAAGTAGATAACCAACACAAATTCAATTAAATGATATTTTTGGAGGCTCTCTGTCGCATATTGTTTTATTTGGGCATTTTTTTGTCTTTGTCTTATTGGTCTTAGATTAATGGTTTTAGATTTTGTGGTTTTGTGATGATTAGTTTGTGCATGTGTGAGAATGTGTTTGTGTGTTTCTTGTGAGTTTTTGTTTGCTTGCTTGCCTGTTTGTTTTTTTAATTGAGAAAGAAAGAAAAAGCATGTAGTTGGATGGATAGGAAAGTTGGGAGGATTTGAGACTAACAGAGGGAAGGGAAAATCATAGACAGACTCTATTGTATAGAAAACTTTTTTAATAAAAAAATACTAAAAAGAAGAGCAGGTGTTTCAGTCATGAAATCAGAGACCTCAGTCTGTATCCTCACTCTACCTCAGCATCACTGTGAGCGATAAGCAAGAGAACTCTTTATGTGATCTGGTCAATCTGTCTGGTCAGAAGAAGAAGGCCTGCACTCATCAAAAGCAAATGAAAACAGAATACAGTACCTGGGGAATAGCGATGCTTAAGAGAAACAGGGATATGGACTGTCCTGGCTAGGTTTAATTGGCTCTTTGACCCAAGCTAAAATCTCCTGAGAAAAGTCTCAAAAGGGACTGTGCATATCAGCACATCTGTGGAGGAAGTGTCTGGATTCCCTTAATTGATGTGAGGATACCCAGCCTGAAAGTGAGCAACACACACTGCAAAGCTAACTGTGTAATAAGCATGCACACATTTATTTCTCTCTGCTTAATTGTGGATATGTTATTAGTTGTTACAAGTTCCTGCCACCTTGACTCTCCTCCAACAGTAGACAGTAACCTGGTATTCAGCTCAAACAAACCCTCACTCTGCTAACTTGCTCTTTGTTGGGGCCATCTTACTACAGCAGTGGAAATGAAATTAGGGGCAGGAATTATAAGATGTAAGCCTTGCTCATTAGTAGAAACCCATCAGTAGCAGGAGTACTGCATTCAGAGCCCTTGTGTGGATGGCTAGGCTCAGAATACAGATCCCTAAACAGGACACCTTAGGGAAAACTGCAGACGTTGGTAGGTGATATTTAGCATTCACTTTTGTCCTATTCGAAGATTCTCATGTCACATGTGTCCTTCATGAATTCAAAAAGAGAAAATGTCCCTAGGTCCAAGGAGACCCAGAGATAATAGTCTGACTTCCTTCCAGTTTGTCACCATTATGTGCTTTCCTTTGGGTCTCAAATCACACCTTACTCTGCATGACTGTCCCTAAAAACACTTGCCTTGATCCCTTGGTTTCATTTCTGAAGTCTTCATGTCTCATACAGCTCTGATTAAACAAATTTGTCTGCCTTCCTCTTGTTCATCTACCAATTTAGGAGTTGCTACCAGGGTCCACCAATGCTCCTGCCAGGGGGTGAGGAATAGATCTTCTCTCCATGTGTGGCTGAGTGCAGAAAGTCAGACTACCATAGGCTGGACATTGCTTCAGCACCTTTGGTCACCCTGGAGGAGGCTATTATTAGAGCTGCTCTGTCGTGTGCAGCTCACCCTCATGACTGTCTCAAGCAGGACACTGTTCAAATCAAGTAAACAAAACACAGAAAGAGACGATATTCCCTGAGCTTTAGAGAGCTGCGATTTCTAAATATATAAATTGCCTAAAATGATAAATAATTACTTTTTGTTTTAAGAGATGTCTTAGGGGTTCTGTTTCTATGGAGAGACACCATGACAATGGCAATTCTTATAAAGGAAAGCATTTAATTGGGGCTGGCCTACATTTCAGAGGTTTATTCCATTATTGTAACGGTGGCATGCAGGCAGACACGGCATTAGAGAGGTAGTTGAGAGTTCCACATCTGGGTCAGCAGGCAGCAGGAGGAGAGAGATATCCTGGACCTGACTTGAGCATTTGAAACATCATAGTTCAACACCAGTGACAAACTTTCTCCAACAAGGCCACACCTACTTCAGTAAGGCCACACCCTCTTAGTTGTGCCACTCCCAATGAGCATATGGGAGCCATTTTATTCAAGCCACCTCAGTGTCCTATTAGCATATATCAATATGTGAAACAATGAAGCTCATTCAAACATTTTTATTTATATACACATTGTATTTAATACAGTTATTTTTGTTAGAGAATAATCGGCCATTGGTATTTGGAACAAAAGTTTGTACTAACTTTGACTGTTTTCACAATAAAAAGCTTCCCTAAAGAACAGAGAGCAATGTTAGTCATACAGGTCAGCCATACAAGCCAAGCAGAGGTAGCACACATCTTTAATCTCAGCAATCACATTAGTTAGCCATAGAGACAGGGCAGTGGTGGCACACACACCTTTAATCCCAGCACTAGAGAGGACTAGAAGGCAGGATGAGACAAGAACTCGCTCTCTTTCAGTCCTAAGTTTGCATAGAGCTAAGAGCTCTCTTAGTGGCTTGGCTACTTTGCTTTTCTGATATTCGGGTTGAATCCCAATATCTGTCTCTGGATTTTTATTAATTTTGCAAAATCTGACACCCAACATTTGGGGTACAAATTTCCACACAAAAAGTCATTTGCCTGTGCCTTTTTTCCCACCAGCACAGGCCAGAGCAGACCTGTGAGTGAGTTTAGCATTTTCCTGTCTCCTGTCGTAGCCATTTTGAAACAGTCTCCAGCTGCCACCCAAACTCCAGAAGCACCTGGGCTCCAAATGCCACGAGACTCATCTGCCCAGACTGCCTGGTTCTGCCTTCAGGCAGCCCGCTGCCACAAGTGCTTTCCAGCAACAAGTCCCTGTGATTTATTTTTTCAATTTCCCCACAACAATCCCCTGTGCATTTTTTTTTGAGTTTGTTGACTCTCTCGCCTTTTTTTTTTTCCAGGTGGGCTCTGTTTCCTAGTAGCATGCTTCAGCTTCTTTAAGAAAGGTCTTCCTGATTCAGAGGTAGCAGACAAAAAACTCCACATAGTTTCAAAATGGCTGCTTCCTGTGCTGTGCTGCCAGTGCAAACTCTGACTCTTTCAGGAGACCCAGCGTTTAAATGGAGTCTGTGAGCACAGTGATATAACTGGATTAATAGCAACATAGACCCACGGTGTGCCTAAAAATGGGGCAATGTACTTGGCTCTCAGAGGTGGCAAATATGCCTCAGCTGTGTTGGACTGGATGGAAAAAGCAGGCAGGGTCGTGTTGGCCCTAGCCATGCCTGCTTAGCATTTAGCATTAAAAATGGGGAGGGGGGTGCTTCTAGGCAGAAAATAATTACAGATGAACAATAAAGACAGATTCAGATTTTAAAAAAGACATCTAAATGGGTCACAGTGTTAGATAAATGTATGTAGGCTTGGGAGAGAGAAGAAAAAGAATATAGACAGACATAAAAAGAAGTAAATGTTTTTTTTAAAGTAAAGTCTTTAAAGAGACAGAGTACAGACAGTCATAGATTAAAAGGAGTAAAGAAAAATATGCCACGTAAAGATGGAATATACACAGAGAGTCTGGATTATGTATATTACTGTGTTTTCTTTGAATTTTTTGACTGTGAAGGAGCTCTAAGTACAGAGACACATTTCATTGTGCAAGCTGCTAAGCTAAACCAACATATATATCTTAAAAGTATCTTGTCTTCAAATTTGGGTATAAGAATATGTTTCTTCGAATAATAGGTTCTTCTTTTGTTTCCACAGAGGATGAGAACCCATGAATTTATTCTAGATTAATGTGGTTTTATGGACCAAGACCTCCACCACAAAAGATCATCATGAACACCCCCCAAAAATACTTCACTCAACAAAGAGTTGGAAGCAGTTTGGAGAGAACTATGCCCCAATTCCCTAAATGATTGTTTATAAATGTTTGTATACATGCACGAAATTTCCAAAGAATAGACTGTAAAAGTTGGGGAGGTGAGCTAATGCCATTGACATCTCTAGATCCTGCCTGCTGACCCATTTTGAAAAAGTTTCAGATGAATTCTTGCATAGCTGTGCAGTCTGTAGCACTGACTTAAACACAGCTACATCACGGCTGTGTGAGGCACGCTGGGTGCTTCCCCTGACTAAGAAAGGCATGCTTCTTCCAGTGAACCCCCAACAATTCTACTATGTTTTCCTCATTCCGGCCTTTCTTTTCTCTTCACGTGTCTTATAATGTTGTTGTGTTGTGTTTTGTTTTTAAGATGGATGATTGAAATAATTTGGTGCTCTGGTGTTTTGGTATGAACAATTTCCCATCTTATTAATGTTCTTTGAGAAGTTATTTCCAGCACCCCTCCTTAATCCAGGAATCTAAATCCTATCCTGATAAGATCTTCCAGGCTCTTTTACCTTAAGTATCTGCAGAGACTCTTTCTGAAGCACTCAGTCAACATTAAGAAGATGGCCACAAAGACCGAAGCACTTGATACAGAGTCCCTGATAACACACACTTCACGCACAATAAAAAGCCAATATTTTTTGTTTGGAAAGTTAGCTTAAATGAGAACACTTCTCTCTTATTGACTAAGTCTTCCTTATTGAAAACACACTTCTCAGGCAGATAAAGAAATTTACACTCTCTATTCATTAGGTGTTTAATCTTTGTATTCTCTTGGTGACAAAAAAAAAAAAAAAAGAACCATTAGCACAAGGAGACTCTTTCCTGATGACAGAGATAGATGCCAGTGAAAGGAAGGCAGTGAAGGTGAGGTAGCATAAGGCTTTGTTACCATAGTAACACTAAGTCTGAGCTTATAAATGTGTTGTCTCCACTATGAAAGATGCATTAACATTCCTTTAAGTCTGCTCTTGGAAACCTTGTCATCCTGGCTAGCCTGTTTACTTCCTTATCTCTTAAGAGAAGCTAGACTTAATTAACACTTAAACATTAACCTGGAAGACATCATGGGAGTTGGGTGTGGGGAATAATATGAGTGTGTGACTCTGGAAACAGCATAGTAGAATTGTGATCATTATGAAATGTTCAAATTCCGAGAGAAGCCACAATGTTATAGTTATAAGACTCCGTTCCTGGTGGTTCAGAAAATCCGGGAAATGATCCCCCATGACTTGATACATGCACCTGAGATAACTGGAGAGAGAAATGCGGAGCTTTGGAAATCAAAGCTTAAAATCGAAATGGCCACCTAGCCTGCCACAATTGTTCATGTAGTCCCAGCAGATGTTTGCCTCTGCATGGTTACAGGACCTCCAAAGCAAACCACTGGAATGGTGGGTGCATCTGTAGTGACGAGGTAGGCTGCTGTCCTATGACTAGACAGTCACCATGATTAGGGAAACTACTGCCTCAGCTATTTCTTCGCTTTGAAACAAATGTTCTGACAAGCGTGGAATGTTATAATTTGCTTTGAATGGCTGTTTATTACAAACTGCTGTTTCCTTTATAGAAGCAGTGTTTGGAGTCACCTTTCTATGACTCTCTCTCTCTCTCTCTCTCTCTCTCTCTCTCTCTCTCTCTCTCTCTCTCNCTCTCTCTCTCTCTCTCTCTCTCTCTCTCTCTCTCTCTCTCTCTCTCTCTCTCTCTCTCTCTCTCTCTCTTTCTCTCCTTCCTACCTCCCTCTCCCTTCCTTCAAAGGACATCCTATGAGTTCTCTATTAAAATTCATTTTAAAGGTTGAGAATTTTCAAATGATTTTCTCAGTTCCTTCTGAACTCTAAAATCAGCCTCACTGGGGCTCTTTCCTAAAACTCCTCTTGTTTGCAAAGCAGGAGGAATTCTGACTGACACCAGAGCAGGGTTCTATTGGTTAGGACATCAACTTCTCCAAGCTGACTGTCAAGTTTGCCTGACAAACTTTTATCCTTCAGATTTTAGTTTATATATAATTTTCTTTAAGAAAACTCTCCTTGCTCTGCAAAAAAATCCACCAGTCTCCTCCTCAGTTTTTTTTTTTTAATCACTCAGTACACTTTTAATTCTCATTCAACGCCCACCTTCCCCATATTCAAAGGGTCCCAAACAAATGGCTTCCTATGATTGCCAGTTTCCTCAGGACCATACCAACTACCTCACACACACACATCACTGGCTCTGTTTCCTGTGAATAGAACGATGCACTAAACAGTTGTCTGGTTGACCTGGCCTTCCCTGTAAACCACTTCAGTATCTATATCTGAGACAAGATAGGAGAAATGTGGTTTACAGAAATTTTGGACATATGCCTGGATGAACCCACAGTTAGTGGCACAGTCTGACATCTTGGGGGACGTGCAGGGATTCCTCCCTCTCCCTCCCTGCTCTATTCCACTTGAGGAATAGTGTAAATAGTGCAACGGTAATGGGTCCTGTCCAAGGTCAGGGAGTCCTCCATATGGCAATGGATGAGTCTCTTGTTCCCTTATGTTTTCTTTACACCTGGGGAGAGAACTCTTATCCGTAGAGAGTATTTTGAAATTTGTCAGTTTTACTAGGTTTTGGTTTTTTTTTTTTTTTTTACAATATGGGGAAAATATTAAAACTAAAAGTGAGTGAGGACGATTCGAGATAAATAAATCCTGGAAACAGGATTTCTTGTCCCTCTTCATCCTCAGCATTGATTCCGAACACACTGCGTTAGCAATATCAGAAGGGAACGTGCATTATACAAACGCTTGGTTATCCTGGTTCCTCACAAATCTGTGTGAGAATTCTGACAAAGATTTATTTTCTCATTTGGAAATTATTTATAATAAAGGCATAATATCAAATAAACACTTGTAAGACAAATAATAAATTGCTTTTCTTGAAGTGGATAACATTAAATTAACTCCAGATTGCTTATAAAACCGGCACGCTGGAAAGAAAACCAAACTTGCAGTCTGAGGCCAGAGCTCTAGCACACTTTTTTGCTTTAAATCATCTTTGTGCCTGCTTGAGCTTCAGTTTCCACACAGCAGCTCTGAGAGGCACAGGGCTTACACGATCCTTACAGTCACGTGCTCCCAGAATCCTGACATGTTCAGAAGTTCCAGATGGCGGCTGCCAAAGCTGCCCTCTCCTTGGAAAGAAGGAGCAGCTGTCTTAAGCACAGGAGCAGATGAGGTTCAGTGCGAGAGGAGACCAAAGGCTTTGGATTTGGGGGAAAGAATACATATCCCATACTCAGTATTGCCCTCACAAAGGACCGCAAGCTGGGTGGTTTTTAATGAAGTTAAAATTTATTTCATCACAGATCTGTACCATGTGACCATGCTTCCTCTAAAGACTATGAGGGAGGGGGGCATTGCCAGGTTGTTTTTTTTTTTTTTATTTTTATTTAAAGCTTTTCGCATAATGCATTTTGATCTTGTTCTTTTACCTCCTCCAACTTCTCCCAGATTTTCTCCCACTTCCCTACCCATCCAACTTCACATTGTTTTCCTCTGCTGCTGCGCACCGTACCCCTGTGTCTGAGCGTCGGGCTAGGGGGCTGGAGATTAAAATACAGAAACACACACAGACAGAGAGACAGCGACACGGGTCATCCTTGAATTCTCCATGAATGCCCCCTTTATTGTGTTCAGGGGCAGATTTTATAGAGATAGCCACGCCCCAGCCAAACCCACCAGAAACCACTCTCCTGCCATCAGGAACTCCTGAAGGTCTGGTGCTCAGAGCAGCTGCAGGCACTCAGATCAGGGGATTACAAGAAATTCAGGATCTGGGGTCTCACTGCTCCCAATACTCTGCCAATCCCAAAACATGAAAAACAATAAAAATCAAAACAAGCATGTTCAATTCTTGGTATGAGGTACAATGAAGCCATTCTCCTCTGTCTTATGATCTGCTGCTGGCTTTCCTGTCCCTTTACGAGACAATCCCTGCCCACTCCCCCCTTCCTCCAGTCTGTGTGTGCACGCTCTCTCTGTCTCTGTCTCTGTCTCTCTCTCCCTTCCCTTTCCCTTCCATAACCCACTAAATAGACTATACGCACCCACTCTACCTGACATGCTTATCCGTTTCTCACCCATCCTGGCTCCTCCTGGGACCGGCTGCCGAGATCTCTTACCTGCTACCTCTCACCAGCCTGGGACCCACAGAGGGCTCAGGTGGTGGGATCCACTGCCCCTCATGGCTTGTGGTGGTCTCTCACCTGGTCTAAGAGGTCTAAGAGAAAATAAGATCACGTGAGCAGAATAACCTTTTGCTGATAATAGCTTTGTTTCTGTCTGCCTGGAGTAGAAAACTTGCAGTGTTATGCTGAAATTATTCCTTGTTTAGAAGCAAGTTATGTAGACAGTGATAATATACTATATGTTCAAAACAGACAAAAGTGAAAAAGAAAAAATATAGAACAAAAGATTTTAAAGTTTTCACCAAAGTAAAATAACAAGTATTGTGAGAGAAATATGAATGATATTTTAACATTATATAATACAAATTCCAAATACTACAAAACACATTTTAGAAATTACAAATGAAGCTCATTTATTAATGTTTCTTGACTGTAGTTTAAGTAATTTGTGTTGAATGCTAGTTACGGATTAAAAGTTTGCAATTGAGAGCATGCAATCTGCATTTTCTTGTCATTCTCCCTTGGGTTCTGGGGTCTTGAGACGAGATCAGTTTGATTCATCGCTGAGTACATAGGAAACAGGCATTGGTTGAGAGTGTGCACCTTTCTAGGTCAGATTGGAATTCTAAGAAGAATGCATTTAAAGAGAGACATCGGCCAGGCATGGTTGCCACACATCTGTTTTTCCAGCACTTGAGTTCCTAGAGCAGGAGTTTGAGAACAAAAACACACCCTGAGTGACAATGTGGGACTTGGTCTCAAGAAGAAAGGAGATAAGGATGCTCACAACAGGAGCCCTTGCTATCCAGATGAAAAGATATGTACACAAGGTGTATGCAAAAGTCCATTTCATAAATTCAGAAGAAGCCCCAGCCCCTTTCTGCCACCCCCACTCCATCTTCTAATGAGCTGAAGAAATGAAAGTACTAAGAAACATCTGGGGGAAACGCAGCCCAGGTAACAGGCCCATTAAAAACATGGAATTTAATAATCAGATTATAGAAAACTCCCTCTCTAAAATTTTATTACCATGCCTCAGTATCCTAACAGAGGACCACAGTTTAGGGACCAGGCTGTCTTGGGTTCCTTGAGATAAATAAGAACAGCGCTGGAGTTGTCAACCTCTGTCACCATAGTTTAGGAGACATTAAGCACATTTAGCTTAGTTTATCAAACATTAAGTCAGATTAATGAACATCTTCCACAATGGTCTCTTTAACTTATTCAGATTACACAATATACTATGAATAATATTTTCTAAAAAGGAGTTGTGTTCATCCTAAAGAGGCAGGAAATGTTTATAATAATCAGGGTACACTGAGGCACAGATTCTTTATTAGACCAAGGAGTTTACACAATTACAAAGCACAGAAACTAGTCAATCATAAAGAATTTTTCTATATATACTTCCAAGAAATACGATTTGCCCAATCAGGCACTTTAAAGATATCACGGGGAGTCATCAGGGACAAAAATCTACAGAGAAAAATGTGAGCTCTTCAACCAAGCAGATTTATTAACTTTTTTTATGGGGAGCATTTATACTTTCATCCTTCAGCCTTATAAGCATAAAATAAGCAACGTCTATGTCAGACAGCATGCTAGACATAAGTGTTATGGAGAAATATAGCATGGAACCCAAGCACGGAATCAATCCTGTTTATACAAGTTAGAATCTCACTGGGAGGGTGAAGTTAGAGTGAAAATAAGACTTAAGAATGGGAATTTGGAGAGAGGGCAATTATCAGAGGAACAAATGATGCTCGATGAGGTGGCTGGAGCGTCTTCTGTGGAAAACTCAAGTCAGCTCCTGAGGTGGCCAACAGCAGCAGAGACAATGGGAGAAAGAAAGCATTAAGAGATGAAGCCCAGCGTTTGGAACCAGACATTTCAAGTGGTTTCTCTATTTTGCAGTTTGGATTTTACTCTGGGTTGTGTAAAAATTGATTAAACATCCTTAGGAAATAGCCAATGTGAATATAGCTGCTATTTTGTTGTTATTGACGTTTTGTACAGAGGGCAGACTAGAGAGATGAAGTGTTAAAGCCAGGAGACCCACTGGAGGCTACTGCAGCAGGTCCAGGCAAGACAACGTAGGGCTTTAATCACCGCGCTGGTGCTAGGGTAGCACAAGCTTTTCATTTTGGATATGATATCATGCAGGACGAAGCAATTTCCTGATACCAAGAAGTACAGTGTAAAAGAAAAACAAAAACTGAATGACACCGAATCTTCTGGGGGGGGGGAGTTCCTGTTAAACTGGGATTAAAATCATCACAAGAATAAGAAGTTGGATAGAGAAGAAAGCTATGACTACCTTAAACATACGAAATTTAAAATGCCTATCATATTTTGGACTGGTGGTATCAAGCAGAGTCTTGCAAATTTAAGTCAAGGGTTCAGTGGGAGAGTCTAGGCAGGGATACAGAGTTTTGATCCATTTGTATGTAGATGACATTTTACCCTCAAGGTCAGAAGAAATGACTGCAGAATATGTACAGGGAAAGAGAAATGATCCAAAGACTGGGCCCTAGATAACTTCAGTCTCCTAATTTGCAGTCTTCCCCCGTGCTCTTTCTCTACAGTCTCACAGAATCATCTCATAACCATCGTTTAATAGCTTACCTTGCTCTACAGCATGGAAACCCTTTAACGTGATAGAGCCTGAATGAGTGTGATATGGGCCAGACACATGCAAGTAAAATAAACTAAGAGAACCGAAGTCCTTCAGCACACCGATGCATGGCAGTGTATTGACAGCAGTGGGCACACTGTGACGGGATGGGGACGAATGTTCTTGTTAACTCAGGGTCTGGGCATGCACAGGAAAAAGTAAGACATAATGCCAGTCCTTCATACATGCAAGGTAAGATGATAGTCATCTAGTAGACAGTGTGGTAGGATATCTTCATAATACCGCTGCAGACAAAATGTAATAAGAAACAAAGGCAATGCCTGAAGGTGAGGGATTGATACATTTGATAATAAGCTCAAAGTGAATACTCATCAAAATATGCCATCAAGAGAGTGGAAAGGCCAAACACCAAGAAGAGAGGCGCACATATTCAGGTTAAGAACTTGTTTCTTAATCATCTCAAGAATGTCCACATAAAGACAGACAATCTCATAGGGAACAAGGTCAAGGAAACTGGAAAGGCCCCCTCCTCCAACACAAACACACACATAGTAGCTTTAAATATACGATTAAAAAAAAAACTAAATGCAGAAAAGAATATAATAAACCTAAATAAAAAGGAGGACCATTCACGAAAGTCACATATAAGAAGGATTAATAAAAACAAGGGAGCAATTAACTGGGTATAGCTAAACCCTCCCCAAAAATTATATTAATAAAACTAAGAATATACATGCTAAAACCTTGAAATTTTACTCTTCAATATGTAGCTAAAATATTATTGGTCACACCTAGAAACATGCACAAAATAGTTCACAGCGGCATTTTACTGCTGTCAAACTGAAAACAACCCAACATTGTTAATGGTAAAGTGCTTAAATACTTTGTGACATTCCTATTAATAGGTACATGGAGTGCTGAGTGAAATAAGCCAAAGACAAACAAAAGTTTGTATATGTGTGTGCACATGCATGTATGTGTGCACATAAAGCCATTAATTTAAACATAATTTGAAAACAGGTGAAAATGAAAAATATAGTACTCAACAATTCAGGCTTAGAAGGTATAAATAAATGTAATGAACTTAGCCATAATTGGGACATCTCTATTGACCACAGTACGATCAAGACTCTGGAAACATCAAGAAAGAGGAAATGAGAAAAGTGTAAGATCCAGAGGGCAATATCCTTCTACACAAGGCATGTTGCTCACAGTCATAAAGGATGTGCCCCTGTTATGTGCACAAGATCAAGCCAGTCAAAACCCCATCATCCCACGCCACTGAGAAGCTGTTAGAACCAGGCAGTTACTGGGGGAGGGAGAATCATCTTTGGTTGATGAGTCTGCTCTTGTAGGTTTCCACTGTGCTCCACACCTGTGAATGGTCAGCTCTAACTGGAGTTAGTGAGTTTTTTTAAAAAATTAAATAAATCCATTAATTCGGGAGGGGGTATATTGTAGGACTTAGGGGGTGTTGAAGGGGAGAAATGGGAAATAGATGTGATCTAATTTCACTGAAGATGTGCCCAAGATTTCCAAAAATAAAGAACACTTTTATACGCAAGAGAAAAGCAAAGGTGCAATTATCCATCAAATATATAATTCAAAATGTAGCACATTCCAAGAAAGAAAATGGTTCAATTAAGCCTGGACATCCGTACACATACCCCCATGTCTCTATTTTGCTGTCCTCACTTAAGGATGAGCCCATTGTGGATGGGGTTGGAGTTAAGTGAATTGGGGGGTTATTGAACGATTTGTCAGGATCTGGAAATGAGTAGGTTTCTCCTCAGCCAAGGAAAGATGAGCTGCAACACGGAGATCTTTCCTAATGTAGTCTCTTTGTTTTATAAAAATAATAGCTACTGATTTATGACTTACTGGGAAATATTTAACAACTTTATAAATAGCACCAGTCTGGCGCTGTAGACCTTGGCTTCTTTCTGACTTCAGTGAGGTCACTAGCTGGGCATGTGGGTTCAGGCATGCTGTTTTCTCCTGTGGACCTCTCTATCTGTGAGGGGACCAAAGATGGCGGCTACATTCCTTTTTACTCTAGAGTCTAAAACTCTGGACAGTGCTGGGGACACAGCCCCACTGGCAAAAGGTGGCCATATAAGCAAGAGAACCTGTGTTCCAGCCACAGAACACACTTTTAAAAAGCTGACAGTGTGGCCTATTCCTTAAATCCAGCATGGAATGGAAAAGATAGGATAATCTCTAGGACACTGCTGGCCAGCTAGCCCATCCCTGGGCAAAGAGCCCTGGACCAGTAAGAGATTGTATCTCAATGACAGGAGGCGGAGAAAAGTAAGGAAAGATGGAAGGAAGAGAGAAAGGAAGGGAAGGGGAAAAGGAAAGAGACAGAGAGTTAGAGGAAGAGAAGGAGAGAGGGAGAAGAAAGGGAAGGAGAGAGAGGAAGAGAAGGAGAAAGAGAAGAAGCGAAGAGGAGAGAGGAAGGGAAACAGGAAGGAAGGAAAAACAAAAACAAAAGCTTACAAAGGTAGATGGCGTCTGAAGAGGAAACTTGAAGTCAATTTTGCATTGACTGCACACATACATGCGCACACAGACATAAACATGTGTATATAAATAATAATGAAAGTAAGTCTGTGGTGGAGACAGTTTAGTCAAGTGGAGAAACTCCAAATATCAGTTAAAAATTTGCTGCGTTTGTGACATAAATTCTGTAGCCTCTCTGGGACTGTTAACTCTAAAATGAGGTTGATAATATTTTATATCATTTGATTTTGGAGAGGTTTGAAGAGAGTTGAAAATTTCAGTAGCACAGCCTTGTGTCTAGAACACAATGAGTTTTTGAAGACAGCAAATGCTAGTCAGGGCTAAAAACAACTGCAAGAAGTTCTCTGGGGGGAGGATTTAGACATTTACCTTCCGACCCCAGCACAATTGGTGTTTCAGCCATCACTCAGTAATGCACCATTTCTTCCTTTCTGGCCATCCCTGTCCCCTCTGCTTTAAATACTGTCTCAAAGTGAGATTGTAGTCCTCATGCTACTAACCACTGACCTGTCGGCAGGCACCGTGCAAGGTCACTGCATGTAATTTCCAGAGCAGCAATGTCAGGCAGGTGTTTCTCTGCTTGAGGGTTGGGCCAGATCATATTTCATTAACCGTTCCCATGACACCTAGCACTGTGCCTTGAATACACCAGACCCTCATCATACTTATTCTGATGGACCAAAATTCAGCAGTGAGTTCCACTCCCTTTCTTTGTAATGTATGTAGTTGTTTGATTTATAAGAAATTTCCGTCCCTGGATGTGGTCAGCTATTGAATTTATGTGTGACAAGGAAGCCATCGAGTTTGGCCACTCTACAGTGATAAATGATGTGTGATTCATTTGGGGAAAGATAAACATTTTTCTCCTCAGACTTTGAATACCTGGGCCTATAGTTAGTTAATCAAGTCTACGCATGGCTGGAGATACAGGTTCAAAGGACTTCATCCAAAATCATTCCATTGTGTGTTTTCAGATACCGTCCTATTGCATATTGATAATATTTTCTATAGTCACTGCTCAAAAGTAGTGGACAAGCGAAATCAAGAGTTGATTCATCTTTAAAAAAAAACATCTGTAATTAATGAAGCCAGTTTCAAGCAGGGTGAACCAGGTCGCTGTGACCCTTTGAGTCACTAGGATATGCAACAATAAGTCACATCTCAGCCAGTGACTCTGGAGACTGTGCCTTTCTTAAAAGAAGTATCGAAGCAGGAAATAAAAATGGGCTGGCGAGATGGCTCAGCGGCTAAGAGCCTTGCCTGCTCTTCCAAAGGTCCTGAGTT
Source organism: Alexandromys fortis (assembly GCF_014885135.2). NCBI lineage: Eukaryota > Metazoa > Chordata > Mammalia > Rodentia > Cricetidae > Alexandromys > Alexandromys fortis. Next base: position 4,830,302 of record NW_026067911.1, read on the forward strand.
CAATTCCCAGAAACCACATGGTGGCTCACAACCATCTGAAATGAGATCTGATGCCCTCTTCTGTCCTGCAGGCAGACACACAGACAGAATATTGTATTCCAAATAAATAAATATTAAAAAAATGGTTCTGGAAGATCTTATAGACTGGTCGAAGGGCAAGAACCCGCTGACACGGCAGGGACCATTGACCAGCTGCTCCCAGCCACCTACCCCGTGGTCCCACTCAGCGGCTTCCTACTCACGGAACTATGCTCTGCCTCCTGACATTGGCTTTAAGTCCCCAGTGGATGTTTTTCTTCACTCCCCTGCGAAATCACGTGAATCTGGGCAGGGGTGGGGGCAGGGGAGAGGAAGGTAGGTTCTGAACAATCCCAACTTCACTAGCGGGAGAAGTGGTCCCGTAAATCCTTTCAAAGGGGGCCCACCATGTCTGAGAGTCGGAAGGGGCAGCCAGGGACATGAATACGATTATTGTAATGGAGCAAAATGTGTGACCCGACAGGATTCCGTTAAACCCAGCAAAAGGGAATGCCACAGTTAACCCGAGTCCTGGGGGAACACTAAACCTGAAGCAGACTTATTAATTAGGGCTTCTGAGGGGCACAGAAAAGTAGTGGGCTTTCTCCTTTACAGAGTCAGCTCCATTCTAACCAATTGCTTTCCATGGGGGCAGCCCCTACCTCTTTCTTCCTTCTCGTTTAGCCAAACAGTTTAAGCTACACATTCACAAGGTCTCTGTTGTGCAAGCCCTTTCCATTCTAAAACAGCGCCGGTGGAAGAGTTTTTAAATGCGTCAGTAGGTGGCGCTCTTTCTTTTAATTTATTTCTCATTCCTTGGTCCCATATGTAATGAAATACCCAGCCAGACCTTTTGAATGAAAGAATAGGGATTTTAAAAAACGAAAACACATATACAATGTCCTCTTCTAATTGAAAGGGTATATTGTGAAATCATTACTGTCACAGAACATTTGTGTTTCAGGGAAATGCACATATATAAATGCATAGATATATACGAGCATATATACATATATGTGTCCCTAGATTGACTTTAGCAATTCGAAAGTGATAGTGCACATCTGTGTTCAATAACTTTTTGTTGGTAACCGGTGTTTAATATTTCATGTCAAATCAGGAAGAGTGATAGAAGGCTCTGGAACACAGGGCCGGCTGGCATTCCCGCCGCACAGCCTGCCCTTTGTCATACTCACCATAAGGAAACCTGCTGTAGCAAGGATGGAAAGTGCACCAGAGTGACTCCTTCCTTAGACCTTACATAAACTTCCAGAATACACTGTCTCTATTTTCTTTTAGAAATATGTCTATAAGCAAAGCGGGCTAAAGGACTTCCCAAGCTCATTATTTATTTAAGTGGGAAAGAGGGGGAGTGTGTGTTGCAAGGGGGGAGCTCTTGGAAGAAATTACAGCAGAATAAATCATCTTCTAGAACAAATCTTACCTTTGTTTCCACCAGTCCTCTTTCTGGCCCAGTTGGTACGCTGTGATGGGAAGTGGTTGCCAATGGAAACATGCCTTCGGATGGCTCACAATGAACTCTGGATAGTATTTTAACATCGGTGGTTGAGCAGGGTGGGCCTGGGAGTAGAGAGAAGCAAGGGATAACTTTTGAATAGCTGCAAGCTTCTTTCTTCGTGTCATCTTCCATGTGCAATCGAAACTCTAAGTACCGCATCGCCTTCACAACAGACGTGGGAAGAGACACCCACAATACGGTGCTTCTCCTTCAGCTGTCTGCAAGACTGGCCCTGAAAATCCCCACAGACCTAAACAGAGAACTCTCAACAGAGGAATCTAAAATGGCTGAAAGACACTTAAGGAAATGTTCAACATCCTTAGTCATCAGAGAAATGCAAATCAAAACAACTCTGAGATTCCATCTTATACCTGTTAAAATGGCCAAGATCAAAAACACTGATGACAACTTATGCTGAAGAAGTTGTGGGGAAAAGGGAACACTCCTGCCTTGCTGGAGAGAATGCTGGTACAACCCCTTTGGATGTCAGTGTGGTGATTTCTCAGAAAATTAGGAAACAACCTTCCTCAAGACCCAGTAATACCACTTTGGGGTATATATCCAAAGGATGCTCAATTGTGCCACAAGGACATGTGTTCAGCTATGTTCATAGCAACATTGCTTATCATAGCCAGAACCTGGAAACAACCTAAATGCCTCTCAACTGAAGAATGGATAAGAAAAATGTGCTACATTCACACAATGGAGTACTACACAGCAGAAAAAAATACATCTTGAATTTTGCAGGAAAATGGATGGAGCTAGAAAACATTATTTTGAGTGAAGTAATCCAGGCACAGAAATACAAGCATCACATGTATTCACTCATAAGTGGTTTTTAAACATAAAGCAAAAAAAAAAATCAGCCCACGAATCACAATCCCAGAGAACTTAGACAACAATGAGGACCCTAAAAGAGATATACATATTCTAATCTACATGGGAAGTAGAAAAGGACAAGATCTCCTGAGTCAATTGGGAGCATGAGGACCTTGGGGGAGGGTTGCGGGGGGAGGGGAGAGGCAGGGAGAGGAGCAGAGAAAAACGTAGAGCTCAATAAAAATCAATTTAAAGAAGAAAGAAAATCCCTACATTGACCTACATGGCTGGTTGGGCTGACCTCATCGTCTATTACATTCTGTAAATACAGGGGCCAGATCACAGCGTTTGCTTTGACTAGTACATAGTGCAAAAGGAATAGGATGTTTGAGATCTAGACATGCAGACATAGCTCAATTTGAGGGACTATGCAGCTGAAAAAAAAATGTGCGTTCCTCATGAAGGCCCCAGGGATAAGGGTGATCCCTTAGGACCAGATCTTACGTGAGCAGGTGCTCTTCTGTTCTAAAGAGAGCATTATAGTGACAGATCAAGGTCTTGAAGGAGTTCAGAGGATGCAATGATTTGCCTGTGGTGTCAATTCACCTAGCTTATGCTCAAAAATGGGAAGGATAAGATTAAGAAGGTATTTTATTTTGTAATGGCCCAAAATTTTAGTAATACCAGAGAAAACAAAGGAGAAGAAAATGCAGTATGTTCAGTGACTTATACATTCTATATTTTATCCTTCTGTGTATCTGCAGGCAAAGCTTAAGAAATCAGATAAAATCAGTGACACATAGAAGGTGTCCTTCCCTTGGTTTGCAAATGACATTGACACTAGCCAACAGTACAATTCCTTATGTTTGGAAAATTTTTGGTTTTGTTACTCCAATATCCCAGTATTACTAGAGCTGTTAGGGAAGTGTATCTTTCTTATCTGAGACAGAAAGAATAAAATACTGTGTGTTTGTGTTTGCCCAAAAAGCCAAACCACAGATTCAGTGGCCTTGGGACCACACCCTAACACTGTGTCTCTTCTCCAGTGGAAGGGAGCTGTGGTTGAATATTAGGCTTAGAAACTCAATGTGTAGCCAGCAAAGAGAGAACGCAATTGTTCTGGCAGATGTCCAAACAATAGAAGAATGCAGATAACAACCATGGGAAGGTATAGCCTTCTCTTTCTACAGTCGCCAGGGTGATCAGCCGTAGAGCTTAGTCCATGCTTTAAGTAAATCCCAGCTTTCATACCGAGTAAAAAGGGTGGGAAAAAAATGTCATCCTTCAAGAGTTTCCCATGAGGTGTGCATCTTAGTCATCAGTCTTAGATGTTGCCATTCAATGGAAGCTTCACATTTATAACCACAATTAGCTCCTTCATTTTCTCTGGGCTACAATGAAATCTGGGTGATTTGATGAACCATTGGACCGACTTGCCAAGTATCATGGTGCTGAAGTCAGGGGTATAAACAGAACTTGATGGCATGTCAAAAGAAAACAGTCTTTCTAGGGACACATCAAAATGCCCTGTCTGTCTCCTCCCCACCAGAGAGGACTTGGTGCTCCCATTAGGATCCCACCATTCAGAAAGCTGCCCCTCGTCTCATTAAATGCCTGCTCCAGCTGCCTAACAACAGATCAGAATCATCTGCCACACCTGCATCTCAGTGGCTTCTTTCTGCTACCTAGTCCATTAACCGTCACTTGAATTCTTTTCAGCTGAGCCCACTGACCATCTTTGAAGTCAAAATGAAAGGTGTACTTGGCTATTTCTTGCTCAGACCTTTGATTGAGCTCTGTCTGCTTCCTTTCGGACCCTTCTGATGTGGGAGTCCCCTCTGTGTGCTGTGATTATCGTTAGTGAATAAAGAAACTGCCTTGGCCTGTTTGATAGGGCCTGTTAGGTAGGGGGAGAAGACAGAACTGAATGCTGGGAGAAAGAAGGATGGAGTCAGAGAGATGCCATGCATCCGCTGCCAGAGATAGACATACTGAGTCTTTGCTTGTAGGCCGCGACCTCGTGGTGATATATTGATTAATAAAAATGGGATAAATTAATATGTAAGAGTTGGCCAATGAGAAATTAGAGCTAATAGCCAAGCAATGATTTAATTAATACAGTTTCTGTGTGGTTATTTCGGGGCTAAGCTAGTCTGGTGGCTGGGACGAACAAGCAGCCCCTCCTTGCATCACCCTTCCTTTTCAAGTCCAGGGTTATGCAAGAGGGAGAGGGAAGAGATGCAGAGTGCCATCCCAGACCAGTTGTCCTGTGCAGCACTGGCTCCTTCAAAATGACAGGAGCAAAGCTCGTCACCACAGGGAGGTGTGTGTGTGTGTGTGTGTGTGTGTATGTGTCTGTGTGTTTGTGTGTGTGCCTCTATGCTTGTGTAAGTGTCTTTGTGGGCCTATATATGTGTGTGGGTATATATGTGTATATGTGTATGTACATATGTGTATCTTTGTCTCTATGTGTATATCTATACATGAGTGTGTCTATATCTGTTCCTGTGTATATGAGCATGTGCTTGTATATGTGTTTCTGCATGTGTATGCATGTGGAGTATGCCTAAAAAGAGACAAACTGATTTTCACTTCTTAGTCATTTTTAGCAACATTTCCCCCAAGTTTAACATTTTGTTTGAACTTTAGGATGATCCATAATTTTCACTCTGATTCTATATTAAGATCATCTCTTTCACCTTTCTTATTTCACTAGAATTTTGCAGTTCATATATTTTTCTTCTTCAAAGTGACCTTTCATCAATCAAAATTTAAAATTGGTGTAAAAGTTCGCTTTCCCTTGGCCTTCTCTCTTCATTCCTATCACAGACATGAAGACTTCGAGCCTCCACCAATCACCTTGCAGTAATGTTCACACACACTGCTTATTGGCCCCTCTCGGTGATTTAGTAAGGATCGGGAAGTAGAAGAGTATTATTTCCAAATTCAGAAAGAAGGGAACTTTGGTACAAAGAGTTATATTTACCTATCTCTGAGACTACCCATGAGCAGGAAAGTCCATCATTGCTAATTGCGGATAGAAACCCACAGCGACAGTCCAAGTCACTTGGACAGCATTGCCAGCTATACCTGCTGAACATTTTTTCTTTCCATGAAGATTTGTGGGGGAAATGAGGAATGAACTGCGTGTATCTCTACCAGTGGGTTTGGGATGCCAACACCACACACAAACAAGGTCACAAGGGCCAGTGTGTGAAAGAGAATCTTGTCTGGCAGATGATTTGAAGTAAATTAACACTCCTATGTTTCTAAAGACTGCTCTGGCTGGCTATAATGATCAACTGAGTATAACCTAGAATTACTTGAGAAGGGAATCTCAACTGAGATATTAACCGATTCAATGGTATGGCTTATGGACAAACTTGTGGGGAATGGCCATGATTGTTATTGATGTAGGATATCCCAGCTACAATGACTGGCAATCATTTCTAGGAAGCTGGTACTTAACTAATAAGAAAATTCAATGTTTGTCTGCGAATCAGCAGTAAGCTACATCCTCCCTGGTCCCAACTGTGTTTCTTGGAGATGAAGTAACTTCTTGCCAAGTGGGTCTGCCTTGAGTCCTGACCATGATTTCCCTTAGTAACAGACTATGACTAAGTCAAACAAACCATTTCCAATCCCAAGCTGCCTTTGTCATGGTGTTTGTCCTAACCTCAGAAAGGAAACTAGGGAAGAAGCATTCTGCCTTTGCTGGATTTCATACACATCTGCCCTTCTCACTAAGATACACACATAATTATGTTTTTTGAGACAGGATTTTTCTGTAGCTTTGGAGCCTGTCCTGGAACTCCCTCTGTAGATCATGCTGGTCTCAGACTCACAGAGATCTTCTTGTCTTTGCCTCCAAGGTGCTGAAATTAAAGGCGTCCACCACCGCTGCCTGGCTGTGTTTCATTTTGAGACATGATCAGTCTAGTGTAGCCCAGGGTAGCCTTGAACTCACAGAGATCTTTATCCCAAGTGCTGTGATTAAAGGTGTGCACCACCACTACCCAACAACTAAGAGCTATTTAAAAAAAATTTTGAACTGTATTTACAAATCTATTTTTACTGAAAGTCCATGTTCTTCTATCATAGCAATGAGAACTGACAGCCCCAGTGAATATCCAACCCACTCAAAAATAAAATAAACATTACTGTGATTTCTCTCACTACACATTAGTGTTTATTGTTAAATAAATTATACATCGTGAAGTCTTTCTGGTGACATGTCCTCACCATAGAATTTGCACAGCTAGAAACATTGCTGCACACAGGAGGGAATGCTTCCTTACTGGTCTATACCATTGATTACTGTAGATAGACCACATTGCCTCTTGGCTATACTTCTGCTTACACAGGATAACATTTCCATGCCAGGCTTCTGTGTGAGTATTGTGTAGTTTTCTTTATGTGGACTTATAAGTTGGGGGTGTTCAGTTACCCAAGTATTATTTTACTTTAGGAAACCATGTGTTTTTCAAAGTCCTGTACAAATTTAATGCTAGATGTAAGAACTGGGGCCCTGCGTATCCATACCCTGTACCATCATTCGACATTTTCTTAATTTCAGCCATTTCAGTGGGTTTTCATGTGCTTTTAAATTTTTTACAAGAGAATTAATGAGCTTGAGCATTTTGGTGACTCATCAATAGTGTATATAGATGGATAGATTTATGAAGATAGATGGGTAGATAGAGAGACAGATATGTTGGGTGATGGATAGACGACAGATACAGATGATAGACTGAGAGAGCTTCTGCAAGCCAATGACTTCCTGCTAATTTTCTTATTGGTCCTGGTTTAAGAGTAGAAGTTTTTAAGGAAGTCAAATTTATTACTTTTGGCCGGGCGGTGGTGGCGCACGCCTTTAATCCCAGCACTCGGGAGGCAGAGGCAGGCAGATCTCTGTGAGTTCGAGACCAGCCTGGTCTACAGAGCTAGTTCCAGGACAGGCTCCAAAGCCACAGAGAAACCCTGTCTTGAAAAACCAAAAAAAAAAATTTATTACGTTTTCATCGTTTATTCTAAACATGGCTTAAGAAACTGCTTTCCTAAAGATGTTTGCCTGCGCTTTTAGCTACATGGTTCTATTGCACTATGTCTTCTGTTTAAGTCTATCATATACTTTTAAGGTAATTTTTGCATGTGCCAGAGTTCCAATTAATATTTTTTTCCACACAAACATCCAATTTCCTGGCATTATTTGTTGAAAACACTAACCTTTCTCTATTGAAATATTTTGGCATCTTTGTCAAAAGTAATTTGCCCATATATCCATTAATTTATTTTTGGACTGCTGTTTTGTTCTATTGAACCTATTGTCTATTCTTACGCCAGTATCATGCTGCCTTTGTTAGAGCTTTGGAATAGGCAACTCAACATTATTCTCCTTTCACTACACTCTTTTGGCAATGCCAGGCCCTTTGATTTTTCCAAAGAGAATTTTAGAACTAAATTATCAACTTCTAATTCTAAAAGCCACTGGGATTTTCAGATGGATTGTGTTGAGTCTATACATCAGTCTGAACAGTATCTTCTTTTCCTGCGTGAGAACATGGTATTTTTCTTCATTTGCTTACATTTTTGCTTTCTTTCAAACACTCCTTGAATATCTTAGAGTTCAGATTTTACCCATATTCTAAAAATCCTTTATTTTACTTTCACAGAAATACTTTTTTACTTTCACAGGAAAAAAAAAGATGCAAGAAGTAGAAGCTTTCCCCTGGTTCCAGGCCCTTCCACCTGTGTTGTCCTCTTCCGGACATATAGCTTCTTCCATTGTCACCATTTTCTTCCACAGTGACAGAATTACATAGTAGTAATCCAAAGCCCATGGCTTACACTAGGGTTCATTCTCAGGGTGTTTCATTCTACATGCTTGGACTACTTCACAGTGAAGGATATCCACCACTAAGGTACCACAGAGAAGAGTACCAGTCTTCACAGTGAAGGATACCCACCACTAAGGTACCATAGTCAGGAGTACCAGTCTTCACAGTGAAGGATACCCACCACTAAGGTACCACAGACAGGAGTACCAGTCTTCACAGTGAAGGATATCCACCACTAAGGTACCACAGAGAAGAGTACCAGTGTCTGGAAGGCCTCTGTGCCTCATCTGTATTTACATCCCTCCTCCCTCCTCCGTGTCTCCCTCCAGAATGCCTACAGTGGGATTTGTATGGCAAGCAGCTTCCCATCAGGCTTTCCCTTAGTCAGATGCTTTAAGTGGCTTCCGTGTTTTGTCATGGCTTGATAACTCACTTCCTTTTAGCATGGAGCATTACCCATTGACTGGACCTCTGGATACTCCAGAGTTGACACACTCATCTGTCTTCAGAATGATCCTTGGCTCACTTCTAAGTGTGGATATTCATAAATTAAAGTGCTGTGAACATTTGTGGCAGGTATTTTGTCGAGCCCTGGAATGTTATCTTTTTGGATACATTATCATAGGCTGTAGCTCCTGGGTAAGAGTGTGTTTAGTTTTATAAAAAATTCTCACACTCCATTCCTATTGAATGAATTCCTATGAAGGCCTCCCTTGTGTTCCCATCTTTTGGGATGCTGACCACTGAACCTGGATCAAAGAGGTGTATCTTCTCCCTGGTGACATATGAAAGAGCTCTTTCTAGATGCTGACTTAACTGTCTGTACTTTCTTCTTGGTGAGATGTAGAAGTACTTAGGGATACTTTTCAGAAGATTCTTGTTAAGTCTTACAAATACTTTCTTTTAAACTGTGGCTTCTGTTTTTACTATATTGACACTGACTTTCCCAAAGCAAATAATAATAAACACTTCACTAAAGTCCAATTTATCATTTTTTTTACAGGCTTGTGTGTTTGTCTGGAAAGATACTGCCTAGCTGTCATTCATGTGGATGTTTTCCTGTTATTGTCTAGTCATTTTACAGTTTTATGCTTTTCATTTAACTCTACGATTCATTTCAATTTAATTTTTGTGCTGGATAGAAGCTCTAGGTCTACGTTTATTTGTTGTGTGGTTCCAGAGTCCATATTGAATACATGACCTCATCTCCACAATATTTTCATGGTTTCTCATTGAAAACGTGGAAATTGAAACTCATTGCTTATGTTGACGGAGGCTGAGTCTGTCTCTGGTTTCTGTACTCTGTCCTGGTATGTATTTGATCACTTTGTCTTCATTCCTGTGGTTTTGTAGTTGAGCAGTAGGAGTACTTCAAGTTTGTTCTCCTTCAATATCACATGCCTGTTCTGTGTCTTTTGCATTTTGCCTGATTGTTTCCTTGTGTGGGTGTTACATGTATGTGTACGTGCAAGTGCACGTACATACAACTGTGTATGGAGTCCAGAAGCTGATGTTCAATATCACTCTCTACCTTTGTTTTTTGAGACCTGAAGCATCAATTTTCCTAGACTAGCTGTATAATGAGATTAGGCTTCAACCTGGCTCTGCTCCGCCCTCAGCCATAAAGCCCTGGGGTTACAGAGATGCACCAGTTTTTATTATTACTACTACTATTATTATTATTACTTTAAAAATAATACCAATCAAAATTCCCACTTCCTCCCCACCTCCCACTTCCCTCCCACTCCCCTCCATAAACCCTTTCCCCACCCCCTCCAATCCTAAACGAGGGCAAGGCACCCTGCCCTGTGGGAAGTCCAAGGCCCTCCCCACTGCATCCAGGCTGAGCAAAGAGAATAGGATCCCCAAAAGCCAGTACATACAGTAGAGACAAATTCCAGTGTCATTATCAATGGCCCCTCAGTCTGCCCCAATTGTCAACCACATTCAGAGGGGCTACTTTGATCCAATGCTCATTCAGTGCCAGTCCAGCTGGAGTTGGTGAGCTCCCATTAGCTCAGGCACACTGTCTCAGTTGAAGAGCAGAAGGAAGGAGAAGATGCACCAGTTTTTTAATGTGGGTTCTTGAGATTTAAACTCATGCCTTCACATTTATGTGGCACTTTATCTACAACCATCTACCAGACTGCATTTGCATATTTATATACTTTTTAGGTTGTTTGTTAATATCCTGAAAAATGACCTGAAATGGATCAGGTTTGCTTAAATCAATATATCAAACTGGAAAGTAATAATGTCAAAAACTTTTTTTAGTTGTCTGCTTCTTCCTTGTTTTCTTTTATAAAGGTTTAGTGAGTTTCTCATGTGGATAGTATAAAAGTATAAATAACTTTATTAGATTTATATCTATGTATTTCGATTTTATGGTCCTGGTATAAATGACACTTACTTGGTTACCATAAAATGCAAAAAAGTGATAGCCTTTTGTTTGTTTAGTTTTCACCCCCAAACCTTGTTATCCACGTTTACTTATTATATATAGGATTCTCATATTTTAAGTCTAGGGTTTTATATATAAAGTTCCAAGTAATTTGTAAAGAAAAGACTTTGATTCCTCGGACTTTATTTACAATACTGACACTTAGTAATGAGAGAGAGTATCTTGTCTTGCTCTAGATTATTAGTGGGAAGCATTTGAATTTTCACTATGAAACACTACATTAGCTATTGGTATATGAAGGCAAAAACACATTTTATGTACGGATTACTAATTTACCACTAAGTACCTCCTGTCTTTGAAGCTACTATCAATGTTTATGATTTAAACTTCTTGCCACACTCCTAAAGAAAACTGACTCTCCCTTCTCTAGCAGTCATCAGTGATGAACAGCTGCCACTGTCAGGGCAGATAGGGGTGGGGCAGGGCACCCTCCCCACCCTTGCTGGAATAAGGCTGACTCAATCTTGTGCGGGTATAATGCAGGTATGCGAAGCTGCTGCAAGTCCTGGCAAGTTCAGGGGACCTTGTTCCACACAAGCCCTCCCTCAGTACCGACTTTCCCATCTTCCCCTCCCTCTTTCACAATGTCCCTGAGCCTTGAGGAGAGCAATATAGCTGTCCCATTTATGACCAAGAAGGAATGATATAGATAGCCCATTTATGACCAGGAACTCAGCAAACACTTATTCTTTATACTTTGACAAATTGTGGGTCTCTACATTAACAGCCTCCAAAGAATTCTTTGATCATTCAACCTTGTATTAGCTAGGTTTCTCCAGAGAAACAGAAATTCATTGTTACTAAACTGGCTTACCCAATTTTAGAAGGTAGGGCATCTAAGTGCAAAGGGGGAAAGATCTAGCTCAAGACACAGAGGTTATCTAACGTTATATGAGCTGACATTGCTGTACCTTTGTTTTATAATTCCTTCTGCTATGTCAAGAGGTTCTTTTAATCACTTTTGTTCTAGTTAAATTTGGGCCTTCAATTGAGTAGATAAGGCAGGCCCACCTGCATTAAGGAAGGCAATCAATTCAAAACTCACCAATTTAGCTGCTAATTCTACTCAAACAGTTTGTCTGGGAGACATCCATAATGCTGACTACGTGCATGGTACGTTCAACTTGGTGCATAAAATCAGCCATTACAGGTCAACACCTTGCTAACTTGGTACCTATATGCACTTCCCTAAACAGCATTTGGTTTTCAAAAGAAGCAGATGCCACATTGCATTTCCATCTAATGTAGCAGAGCTATCCCTTGTACAACCCGAGCTACACTGATCCTGTTCTTAAACGAAGATGCGCAATTACTGGGTGAATTCACTCTTTTCCTCAACACTCTATGAACGAATACTTATGACATGGAAAAACATTAAAAGATAGAACACAGAGAGAGAGAAAGAGAGAGAGAGAGAGAGAGAGAGAGAGAGAGAGAGAGAGAGAGAGAGAGACTAAGAAGCAAAGAAATGTACAATTATTTTATAATGATTTGATGTTCTCTTCAGGCAACATCACGGACCTTATCTGGCCGTGGTTCTTCAGGCTGTCATTCTTCATTTGATTAGTGAGCCCAAAGCTTTATTTCTGAAGGATCCAAGCCTTTGGTAGTCATTATTAGAATCCGGATCAGATGCTGGTGCTATCCATCAAGTTCAGTCTCAGGTTGTGGTGACCCATGCAATCACTATATGGTAGGCACATTCTTCCTCACTTCGTCATAGAAGATCAGCTCGATTCCCTTTGCTAGACAGGGCCATGCCAGCAGGTTAGTTACTTCATACTTAGGCTGCTTATTCTGAGGCACCAGAAGCCACAGGAACCAAGTAAGAGCCCTTGGAAGGCCATAACTGCTGTAGGAATTCCTACTGCCAGTAGCCTTTAAGTTACCCGCCCATTTGGGCGTGGCCTCTTATACTATTTATGCTGACGTAAAGTGCACGGTCCGCCTCTTTTCCTGCTGCAGGATTTGGTTGCTGTTTTCCGTTCTAGCAGAGGATTGTGACTTGTGAGCCTACCCCTAAATAAATAACCCTCTATTAAACTCAAATCTGAGCTAGTGTGGGATTTCTTTTAAGCGTCCATCTTCACGTAACAATCCTGTCCTCAGTCTTACCTGGAAGAAGGAAAAATATGAAAAACAGGAAGAAAATGGCCATTGCTGACTCTAGCCCGGATCCTCCATGCATCTCTACTCACAGTGAGTCAGTGTTCCTTTGTATTTGCTCATACCTGTCTTTTTCCTTCCCAGATGTAGCTTGTCTGTTTAAGTTTCACCGGGTCTCCCTGGCTACCATCTTGGTACATGCTACCACTATCTCTTTTTCGGGACTCAAATATAATTTTTAAACAAGCGTTCTTGTGTCTATTATTTCCCTGACACATATTCTTCAGGGTAGATCATTCAACTTAAAAAGTCACAATTCCCATGGCTTCCTTCCAGAAGAATCTCCAGTGATCCTAACCACTCTAGGGAAAGGTCAAAGTCTTCAAAATGGCCTGCCATGCTCTGTGATTTCATGGTTTCCCATCACTTTTAACTTTGTGTCTTGTCCTTTCCTGCTTTCTCACATTACATTTGTAAATGTACACTTTCTGTCCCGACTGCATGGTCCCAGATAAACGACTCAGAGACTGAATATAAATTATAAATGCTTGGCCAATAGCTCAGGCTTGTTACTAGCTAATTCTTACATTTAAATTTACCCATGTTTCTATTTATGCTTTGCCATTGGGGCTTGCATTTTGTTACCTCATTTTTTGCACATCCTGCTTGCTGAGAGCTGGCTGGTCTCTTGAAATAGCCTTGACTCTGCCCTTCTTTCCCAGCATTCTCCCTGTGTCAGGCTGTCTTGCCCAATCTCTTTCTGCCATGCTATAGGCCAATCAGCATTGTTATTATAAGCTTAATCCACAGCATACATTATTGGCCTTCTCTGTGTCTTGAATATAATTTCCCATCTCGGCACTTTCCCATATAAACATATATACTGTTTCCTCTTCTTGGCTTGGTTTAACTATTTTCTAATCACATATCTCCTTTTCTCTTCCCTAGACCTGTTGGTCTACATGCTCTCAGAATTAAACTTTCTCTTTAATCACAGGAGCACTCTATTTCCACAGAACTCAACTTGCCAACAATAAAACACATACTTTTTATATTAAATTATACATACAGAGCTATACTTATGTATTTATAAGCTAGTCCAGGTTTAATTTATCTTTTCATAACCAGACTGAAATTTCTCCAGGAAGAGAGAGATTCAATGAATTAGAGTCAAAATGTCATGTAGTCATTATATCACCAATCCTTACTATTTCTCAAATTTCAAAAATTTGACTAGAGTCAACTTATTTTGATTTCACAATGCACTACAGTTTGTCTAGAAACAGACTTTTTAAAAACTAGTCTCGCAACATACATACAGGAAAATTTAACAACAAAACAAGAAGAAATTGACAAATGTCTGTCTTTCGGGATTTCTCTTTTCTAGCTTTGCAGTAATTAATTATTATCTGTTAGCCTCATCCATTAATTTTTTGCCGACCTGTCATCTTGAGAGGTTAAAAATTGACAATTTTAACTATGTCAAATATATCACTGGATTGAAATTCCTGAAGAAGAAGGCCATTGTTCGAGGACTGTCAGCTCTTAGTGCTTCAAGGCTCTGCCTCTGACAAGACAGTCATGGAGACAGCACTCTAGTGGCCTATGACACCTGTTGATTGTTCTCTCTGAAACGGGCGAGCTGAAGCCAAGGCTGTACTTGAGATTTATTAATAAAAGGAGAATCAGATTCCTGGTTCTGTTTCCTTCTTCATATCAGAAGCCTAATAAGTAACTTTCAAATCCCTAACCCCACCAAGTGGGTTTCTATAACATGATTAAAAGTTTGACACCATTTTAGAAATACTGCCTGTTGTACAGAAAAATTCTAGGAATTAACTGTCTTTCTATGAATGGTTTTAGAAAACTTGTCATAAAGGATCCTAACTGTAATCCTGTGTTGTGTCATATTATATTCATATGCTGATAATTACAATTTACAATGAGTTATGCCCATCACTAACTCTCAAAATGTTGTTAACATCTACAAGATGGAAAGAATGTGTGTGTGACTGTTTATGACTCTGTGTGTGTATGTGTGTGTGTGTGTAGACAGAACCCTAGACAATATCTAAAAATAGGAGGTCCTTGATAAATATTTGAAGATCCTGGAGTGTGTTGTGTTCGTTCTTTCTTTCTTTCTTTCTTTCTTTCTTTCTTTCTTTCTTTCTTTCTTCCTTCCTTCCTTCCTTTTTTTTTGACAGGTTTTCTTTGTGAAATACTTCTAGCCATCCTGGAACTCTCTCTGTAGAAAAAGCTTGCCTAACCTCAAAGAGATCCAACTACCTCTACCTCCAGAGTACTGGTATTAAAAGCGTGTCCCACCACCTTACCGGGCCCTGGGATGCATTCCTCAAATCATTAAAGTGCTTACACATCAGGGGTTTTTGTTTGTTTGTTATACAAGATAGAGTTTCTCTACATGTCACTGGCTGTCCTAGAATGTGTTGCGTAGAACAGCTCACAGAGATCTGCTTATCTCTGCCTCCTAGCACCAGGATTAAAGGTGAATGGCACCACGCCTGGCTACCTGTCAGGCATTTTGAAAAGTGATGAACTTTCATAGCTCATATATATAATAGCATATATATTTATTGCAGTATATAATAAATAAAATACAATAATAAAAGTTCGTTTCGCACAGACTATATTATTTGAATGGCCCTCATTTTGCACATGTGTATATACAAAAACCGAATCCAGAAAAGACGTCACAATGTCAATAGTCCTAAGTCACTTGGTGGAGCAATTGAACCCCTGGGTTTGAGAGACATCTGCTTAATAATGTGAGACATTGTCTCTAAAGGATGAACAGAGGCACACTAAGATCAATAACTCCAACTTCACATATGTGTGTGCATGTGTGAACACCTGTGTGTGTCCATGTGAGATGTGTAGTGGGAAGGACATGTTACAACACACACTTGTGGGGACCAAAACACATTGCTCTGTAGTCAGTCCTTCCCTGACACCTTCATAGAACTTCTGGGACTCGAACTCGGGTCATCAGTCTGCTGGGTGAGCACTGCTTGCCACTAAGCTATCTTGCCAGCCCAAATAGCTGAGCATGTTATGAGGTTGAATAAAAAGTTGGTAGAATACTAGATTCTGTAATAATCAATTACATTTTTATGGAACAGCAATAAGAAGAAAATATAACTTTTTAAAATACCTTTTGAGATATCAATGAAATGTTAGCAATTTAGAAGGAATCCAGTAAAAAAGCAGGCAAAATATATTAATTTTAAGATAGATAAATCAAAACAATGCAGAAAGACTTAACCTAGTAGAGTGATAGCTTTTATGTGGATAGGGTCAAAGGCCAAAGGGTATCAGGGATCCTCAAATTGCTCTAGAGGTCCAATGCTGTCGCATGAAATTCTGTTTTGTGTGCAGCCTTCATATTTAGATAGAAAAAGACCAAGATGCACTAAGATGCTCATAAGAAGACAGAACGAGGATGAAAGAGTTGCCCAATGGATGTTGAGAATTATGATAATTCTTTTGGATGGAGCGACCAGTTGTTCAGAGACATAGGCCTCTTGAAGAGGACCTAAGTTCAGTTCTTAACACCCACACTGGGCAGTTCACAGCTGCCTCTAATTCCAACTCCAGGATGATCCAATGCCTCTGGCTTCCATGCTCACCTGTACTCAGATGCGCATACCAACGCAGATACAAGCATACACATCATTAGGCAAACTTTTAAAAAAATATTCTGAGAAATCCATAGTAGTTAAGAAAGTGACTTTGCCACATGGATACTCTGATGGGTCAATGGGACAGAATACACTTAATCATAGAAGAACCCGATAAAGAACTGAAATGTCACGCCAGGCAACTGGGAAGTTGAGACAGTTCAATAAATGTAACCTCAAAAATTAAAATGGCCCCTTTTCCTTAGAGTGATGGATAGCTTAAAGCTTCTCACGCAAAATATAAAACTGAATGTTTTGAAAACCATGTAGGCAAAATCAAGGTCTTGAAACTTTTGTGTGTCCTTATTTATTCTCTGTCTTGTTGACCTATCTATAAGTAAAAGTTTCTTATACTGAATATGATCAGAATATATTGCAGGCAAGTTGAAACTCTCAAAGAACTAAGTCCAACAACAACACAAGAATAACTATGTCTGTGCTTCCAAAGAAAATAAAAATGGAAATTATACCTTCTGGGAAGTATTTACAAATATGTAACCAATGTAAACTTCTTTTTAATGTAAAAAAAGCATACATAAATCTATAATCCAATTACCATAAAGAAAACTACCCGGAAGCTGTGAGCTGGATGTCTTACAACCAGAAGCACTTTGTCCTGCAAAATTACAGATAGCAGTCCAGTCTCACCGGTTACAGGGGGACTAGGAATTGAGATACAAGTTAAAAATTATTGATTGTGCTTTACATTTTTTAAAAATTGCTTTAAAATGTCTTTGATTCTCACATAGGTGAAGCCTATATGAGATAAGAGAAGCATTAGATGGAGCATTTAAATTAGCAAAAGAAAAAAATAAGGAGAAACCTCCATCCTTCAGAGGCTAAGTCACCTGCCCAGAGCCACACAACTTTTGGTCGCATGGGTCAGAGTTGACTGATTCTCCTGTACCATTTTACCTCGGAAGATAGTAACAGGCCTAAAGCCTGAAACATTCCACTGCTCCCCAAATGCCTTCCACAGCGCGTCATCTGTTATGATCCTCACACTCACCCCTGAATGTGTTCAGCATGTTTTTTTCCTCCTCAGAATATACAGGCAACATAATTTAAACCAAACCCAGAATGAGCTATCTACATATCAGATCTCTTTGTTAAAAATGTGCAGATAATCAAACATATCCATGAAATAACTATGTTTTTATATCCCCAGCTCCACCATTTCATGCTTTGATTTGTCTAAGAGATAAGTCAAAATAAATACTTATTTTCAAAACGGTTTGGCTGGGAGGGTATTTAAATCAATGAAGGAATTAACCAATGGGTAATCATAGGTCTAGTTTCCATTCATCTGCTTTATCAAAGTGGATAATTTATAGCGATGATTTTCTTGTGTCACATGTAGCAAAGAGAGGAAAGATTTCCAAACATATCAAATCTGACGTGGCAGTGTGGTTCAATAGACTAAGTAGTTATACTGAATTGTGTGATTTAAGTCTCTTTTATAAGCATGATTAGAAAGTCTCTCCTTTTCTCTCCCTCTTTCCTTTTCCCCTCCCTCTCTCTCTCCTCCCTCCTTCCCTGTTCCCCCTCTCCCCTTTTCTCTTCCCTTCTCTCTCCTCCTAATATCCACACAAACTTGCCAGGAAATGGTAGTCTGGTTTACAGGCAAGCTACATCTCACATCCCATTAAACCCACCTGCTCATACTTGGCAGCGTTCGGCCTGAGTTGGTGCTCATTAGAGCTTCTGGCAGCAAGAAAAGGTGGGTGGAAGACGCAATGAAACCCATGCCTGGAAAGCGAAAACAGGTTTGGGTTTTATTTGGGCTTTTATTTGGTGAGCGGGCATGCTGTTTTCCGTTCCACCAGATAACAGGCTGCCCGCAGCATGTTTAAGAGATATGGAACTTTTAAGGGGCTGCAAATGAAATTAAAGCTTGATGAAATGCATTCTAATCTATGCCTCACATCCGTGTGCATGCCTGGAAATGATCTGGCTGATGTCTTAATTGTAATGGGGCTGCTCCCTAAAAGAATCCAACCATATCCACTGTGCTGCACGTTCAGAACCCCGAAACAATGCCATTAAGACTTTATATACCATCTTATGCGCCACTTTCTCTAGCGCATTCCATCAGGTCCACAGGCATTTTCTGCCCCATTTACCAAACAGGGCTCCAGTCAATGAAGTTTTGCATTATGTGCCCCCGGGGAAGAAAATAATGCAAGAGTTTTACTGTCCATGTTAATACCATTTAATAGATTACTCAAACACATACTCAGGACCAGCAGTTCTAAGTACACAGCTTTGGCTTAGCAACTTCCAAATTGACTTCTTAACTGGCAACTTTTCAATGCTCTTGTCTTTCCCAAACTTCTTGTTGAAAGACTTAAGGGTCAATCAAGGAAGGGGGCTGAAGAGTGCAATCACTGGGTGGAGTTGGGGGCATTCATTGGAAAACCAAGAAATGCCAGTATCCAAATTGTGTGCTTGCCATTTTGTCTCTTAAAACTACATTTAAAAGTTTCTTAACTGGAATTCATCCTCACCTACCTCTTGGGAGGCTAAAGCCTTTGAAAAACGACCCAACATTTGGAAAATACCATGAATCCAGAAGTTAGTTTGAAATGTGCAGTGAACAGCAAGGTGGACATTCCATCACTTTTAGAGGTGTGTGTGTGTGTGTGTGTGTGTGTGTGTGTGTGTGTGTGTAGGAGCGGTGCTGGCTTTCTTGGATTTCCCTCCATTCTTTTTGAGTTGGGGAAAACATATCTGTCTTCTCTGTTTGTATAAGCAGCAGAGAGGGCTTAAGGAAGAGAAACATTTTCAACACCAGCTGTTCCCTAACTCAAGTTCATCATAAATGTATTTTTTCCTGAGCTAACAATAGTAGGACAAAATATTCCACAGAATAGAAAATAGAAAGTGAACCAGTGGCGCTGCTTTTCTTATTTTTAATACATCTTGCAGAGGAGAATAATGGATAGCTACGGGAATAATTAACTACATTTAGCCCAAAATCAATGATAAAAAAAAATTGGTACCCAAAAGCAGGAGACAGATGAGTGTTTGCACCACAATATGAATATCTGAGTTGGATCCCCCACATAAAAAAGCTAGATGTTTGTCCATGTTTGGAATCTTAACACTTGGAGGCAGAGGTAGAAGGAAAGGTTTTGCTCAATGGCTGTCCATCCCACCCTAATCAGAGCCTGTGATAGAGACTGTCCCATTAAAAGCAAGGTGGTCTGCTCCTGAGAAATGCCACCCAAGGTTTACTTCTGGCCTAGCCCCCCCCCATACAATCACCTCACATACCATCACTATCACCACACACATCCCACTATCAACACTATCACAACTATCATAACCACACACACTAATACCATCAACACACACCTTTACCAGCACCACCACCACCACCACCACCACCACCACCACCACTACCTCTATTACCACCACGACCACCATCACTGTACACACTACCATCACCATCACCACACACACACCATCAACACCATCACAACTACCAAAACCACACACACTACCACGATCAACACATACCCTCACCACCAGAAATCAACACAAGTACCCACACCACCACTACCACCATTACTACCACGTACACCACCACCACTACCATCACCACCACCACACACACACACACCATCAATACCATCACAATTACCATAACCAAACACACTAATACCATCAACACACACCTTTACCAGCACCACACACCACCACCACCACCACTACCTCTATCACCACCACAACCACCATCACCTTACACACTACCATCACCACACACACACACCATCAACACCAATACAACTACCATCGCAACACCATCACCACACACAAATCAACACCAGTACCCACACCACCACTACCACTACTACTACCACAAACACCACCACCACCACTACCATCACCATCACCACACACACATCACAACTACCGCCACACACATTATCACCACCACCAATATCTATAAACTATCTTTGGCCTGCTTATTAAATGGATGATTGAAAACTCAGTGTGTTTTTTGCTTTCTTCAAGGTTGTCCAACATTCTATAGCAGACATCACCTGCTGTGAAAAATAGTAATGTCATCTCAACACTAAGCAAATAGCCTTCTTTCTAATGAACAAATATGCTCAAACAACTAATTTTAATATAGCTTTAAGATGATCTTTAGATTAAAACTTACTATCTAGACAATATTTAGGAATGGCCTACCAAGCTGAAGTCTCATTTATGCTTTGGCCCACAAACATTGCTACGTGAGTGTTCAAAAGAGGTTTTGGGATACATGTGTTTAGGCTCTGGTGAATAAGTCAGCATAAACGTTTAAGTGAAACTCAAATGAACAGGATGTCAAGTAGAATTTAAAAAATAATGTCTCAATATAGCTGTGTGTTTTATTTATTTTGGCCTCTGACAATGCATCTACTAAAAAGACTATGCAGGACCACCAAGCAGTTTTCTCCCCCCCCCCCCATTCTTTCCTAACGAGACCTTTACTGGACACGCGCAATCCTTCTCTCACTGTCACGGCGAGAGGCTTTCTGCACCAGAGTTTTAGTTCTGTCGGTGGCATTGATTTCTGGATTGCTCAAACAAAGAGCAGTTTTGTATTTCCCCCTCTACTCTAATGGGGGACTATTATTTAGTGTATACTGTTTTCCAAATTGTGTTTCATGTTCCCGAAGCATCCCAATTCTGCCACGTAAAAGTCATGGATGTATAATAACCATACTTATTAAATATTCGTTTAAAAACACTTCAACATCAATTCAGTGTCACTCCAAATCAAGCGAGTGCCAGCCCCCCCCCCTCACCTAGAACGGAAGTGACTTGAAGGGAGTGTGTAAAGAGCCTACCGCACAGAGATGGCTCCTGCTCACCAGAGATCCTCAAATGTGCCTGTGAGAGACAAAGAGATGGTAGAACGAGAATGGACTGACGGACACATCCGGTTGTCCCTCTCAAGTGCTTCCCGTGTGCAAAGCCCGCAGGAGCAACAGAGGGCCTCTAAGAGAACTGGGGGAGTCGCTGGACGAAGAAGCCCTTGGCTGCGAGCTCTCTTCTCAAGTGACGAGCTCATTTGGGCAAGGGAAGTGGCGCCTGAAATGTCAGGACTGACTGAGGGGAAGTCAGGCCGACAGGCTGTGGTGCCTTTCTTGTCCTTGGCGTTGTAGCAGCGCACAGTCTTCTGTTGTTCCTGGAACCACTCAAGCATATAATGAATGGAGTACCAGTGATTGGAAACGGTCGACTTTAGATGATATTTCCTCCAGTTGTTTTCTTTCCACAACTTGGTAACAGATTTTTCTAACTTCAACAGTATGGCTGAAATGCTTCTTGATTTGATTTGCTCTTTGCCTCCTCCGGATCCAAGTCCGTCCAGTTATCATGTCATTTTTTTTCAACACTGAAAAGCAATGACTTCCCCAAGTCTTACACATTTTTCCTTGGAAGGTTATACGATCTGCAGCAAACAAATAAAAGAAAGAGCCATTCTGGCTTCTCTGAGGAAATGGAGACTTTTTGGTTTCCTTTGAATGAGTTGAGTTTTCAAATCTGCAGCTTAGCTTCATTGAATTCCACATAGGTCAGGGGACAGCAAGTGTTGTTTGAAAGTTCGTGGGCATTAGCAGATTGGAGCTCTGGGAGGCTGATCCACTGTGGTATGCCAGCTGAAGGGACAGTCAGAGAGAGTTCCAGCTCTCGTGGTGAGTGTCTTGTGACTGCGATGAGAGATAAGCCAGATGTATCCGGATTTAAATCCCAGTTATGTTAGTAACTGGCTGGATGAAGTTAAATAGAATTCTACAAGCCAGGTGCTTCAATCCTTATAACATTAGGATTTACACGTGTGCTGACTACTAGTCTAGCACATTGCCTATAAAAACACATTTAAATTTTGTTATATTCCTAAGTCATAAGAAATACAATACTGTTACTGTTTTTGCTTTAATATATGGGCTCTGATAAAAAGACACTTGGTCAAAAGTGATAGATACAATAGCAATTGGTAGAGATATGGCGTAAATCTAGATAGTCTGCCTCCAATGCCCGTGCTTTATGCTTTGTGTTGTTTTGTGTTTGCCCCTGTGCTGATATAATTTATTGCCTGATGTAGAAGGGCCATTTGCAAATAGATTTCATGGCGTCCTTATACAAGCTTCGGTGCATGCTGGGAATATGATTAGCTTCCACCACTCTGACGTGAGCTATATGAACCTGGAAGACACCTTGAGAATTGGTTAGGTCTAGTTGATAACTCCACTGGCTGCGTGCAAGGGAAGACTTATCCCCTCTAAGTACTGTGCATGGACCTTGAGAGGTTTGCAGTGCTCTGAGTTTGTTGTAGATGCTAAGCATCTTCTCACTTCCTGCTTGTGCACGCACCTACAAATGTCCTTGTGGAAGGAGAGCAAGAGTTCGGCTGCTTGGATACAGTTCTGGGTAAGAGGTGAAACCTCATGGATAGAGAGCCCCTGCCCCGATTCCCATAATCACAAGTCAGTGTCCACTTCTAATCATTTTATTGAAGGTTGCTGCTGATGTCCATTATAAAAGTGACAACGTGAAGGAACCACAGGGCCTTCCACATGGCTTCCATAAACACTACCCACTCGCTTCCTCCTCCCCAGACAGCTGAAGATTTAATTGATTTATTTCACAGTACTAATACAAAACCCAAAAGGCCAAAATGCTACCCTTATTCTCAGATTTTGATTCAACTTAATTTTTTGTTGTTGTTTTTCATACACGTCTTGATTTTTGGCACTGTCTCTTAACTTAATCAACTCTCTCCAGGTCTGTAAGGAACTAACTCTTTCTGGTCTTGACTTGTTTCCCAGTTCATGACTCTGTTTCTCCTGGTCGCATATTTGGGGTGTCAGTGGTGTGTGTGTGTAGGGAAGTTTGTGCATGTGTGGATGCATGTTTGTGTGCATGCGGGTACACATGAATGTAGTGCATATGCACATGTGTGTGCACTACTATGAGGGCCAGATGTTGATATCGAGTGTCTTCCTCACTTTCTCTCCGCCTACTGAGGAAGGATTTTCACCTGGAACTCACTGACTTGGCTAGTATAATAGTCTGCTTGCCCTGGGGAACTCTTACCGCTTCCTCCTCCCAAATACAAGGACTACAGATGGCCACTTTGCCACCCAACTTTCACATGGGTTCTGGGGATCTGTACAGCATCCTCACTTGTCCAGCAGACACTTTCCCCATGGAGCTACCCCACAGCCCTTGCCAATACGTTTGTCATCTGCCTTTCAAGTTAGCTTGCCCCCAAAATATATTCTGCTGAAAGACTTTACCCTGTGATGATTCTTTATTGTCTAAAGGTAGGAGATACACTCTGAGAGTTGTTGATTACATACAGATGGGTGAGTGTTGAATCTTTTTAATAAATTAGTAGTGAGACACACAGGATGTGAAGTATTTGAAATGTGTGGCATTTCCACATCTCCAAGTCCCGCCACTGTTGTTCTGTTTATGTTGTGATCCCAGCAGGCTGAAAAGTTGGCTCACATAGCATTTCCACACATTTAATTTGTTTTCGCTTTGCTTCTTGTGTGACCTTGTTTTGATGGAGAAAATTCATTTTTAGGTTTTTTTTTCCTTTCAGTTCAATAATTCTTTATTATTGATTAATTCAGATTTCTTATTTTTCCTCAAAACTGATTAATTACAAAAATCCACTTAATTTGTTTTTGCTCTTGTATTTAGTTTCTGTTGACTTTTGATATATATGCATATACATATTTATGCATATGTACACACATATATATATGAACATAGCTAAATTATTACCACTTCCAATATAAGGTATCCATATATCATCTCACAGAGTGACCTTTCTATTTTTCTATTTTGCAGTAAGAACATATAAAACATTTTCTGTTCAGTTATAGTACAGTTATTATCAACTATTGCCACCATGTTACCCCTCAGACTCTCAGAACCTATTCTTGCAAGACTGAAATTTGGGGCTTTTAGTATATTGACTTTGTATCCTACAACTTTAATAAATCAACATATTTACATTTATGTCGTGTGTATGAGTGTGTGTGTGTGTGTGTGTGTGTGTGTGTGTGTGTTCAGGGCTTTCTCTATATAAATCTATTCAACTACCTGTGATGATTATCATCCTTTCCTGTTTGGGTGTCTTTTATTGATTTTTCTTGTGGCTAAGACTCATGGTGCTATGTAGAATATAACATAAATAATGACAGTGGGAAACATTGTCTGTGCCTAATAATGAGGAAAACTACTATTTAACCTGTATCTAAAACGTGAAGAACGATGATGTGTATTTCCTATTTTTTTAGTATGTGTTTTTTCTCTAGGTGTTCGATAAACCAACCAACTGAGGAATAAACAAACAAATCAATAAATGGGGAAAAATGCATCAAGTGACCCAGAAGACCCTTCAGGTAGGGGAACCCTGACTCTACTTGGATTGTTTTTTCTCAGAAATTTTTTGGGGGCATGAGCATATTTGCTTACTTTATGTCCCTGAGTATGTTTTCTACATGTGTCTGTGCACATCACATGTCTACTTCATCCCTGTGGAGTTCAGAAGGTGTCCGAACCCGTGGAGCAAGAGTCAGGGATGGTTGTGAGCCATCATGTGGGTGCTGGGAACTTAACACAGGTCCTATTCAAGACCAGCCAGTGCTTTTACCTATGGAGCTTTCTACCCAGCCCCTGTCTGAACATTCTTGAATGAACTCACAAATGAAACTTAGGCTTGTACAGTGAATAAACTGTGCCGAGCAACCAAATCCTAACATCCTGGCAATTTTAGCAGACACACAAAAGCTGTGATTTCTCATTGAAGAAATGAAATTTGCATTGATTGCTCAAACAGACTGACATTCCTTTGCCTTGCCACAGTAAATCTGCAGAGAGCATGCTCACGGGAGAACAACTGCAGGGTCAAATTAATAAGCTGTTTTCCTTGCTTCAGTGTGATCAATAGGCACCGTTTGGTTCTGCTTAAGCATTATCTATTCCAGCTTATACATTATTTACTTTCCTCGATGTAATAATAATACTAGGGCACCGATGCATTTTTTCCACGTGAGATAATTACATAAATTAAGTTAGTCCAATACTCACACCTAGCCGAGTTCAAAACAATTTTTTAATGTTTTGATTATAAGCAAGTAAATGAACATATGTCCAATTACATTTTGGGTGCAATAGCTTTAGACACCACATCTTGGCATTATATTTTATTAGCTAAGAGTTCACATATGGTTTCCATGTCTCCAAGCTGTCTTTAAGGACACGGAGTTGTATAACCCAAAGTTGTTTTCTTTCCTTCCCTCTCCCTGGCCCCTCCCAATGGCTTACATATGCTCCCTTACAGAAGGACCTCTCAGTTTTAAAGCGTGTGTGAAAATCTGAAAATTTGCTGATGCACTGAAGAAATGAAGAAAGCATTGCTTCTCGCCCTCAAGTTTTTCCCTAATAAAAGATTCCTAAATGAATACTGCCGTGCTCACTTTTGAAACAGGACTATTCCTATGTGTGCAAAGAAAGCTCTGCTTGCCTAGGCCGTTTACTTCTGCTTTGAGACTGCTGGCATGACCCTGTCCCCTCCCTCCTGAAGACCCCCTCAAAGCTGTGGGATGTGAGGAGGGGAAACCTGAAACGTGCAAAACACAACCATGCTGGTGAAGGACACAGGATGAAAGAGCACAAAGCAGACATTCAGCTTCCTCCGGCTGGGCACGCTGAGTGTCTATGCTACTGATAGTGTTAATGATTTGGAAAACAGCAAGATTTTAGCATTCTGGCCAAGGCTTACAAACTAAGTTTCTGAACGTTAGACTAATGGCTTTGTCATGTTTTAAGGTTGTTGCCCTAACAGCTCGAGAACCTTGAATTAGCCAAATCTCTTTTTCTTTTTTCTTTTCTTTTCTTTTATGTGATCTGTTTTATATATAAATATATAATCATTTTTATATATAAATATATAATAAATATATAATAGTCCTGACATACATATATATATACATATATATATATATATGTATATCAGGACTATTATATCCAGTCTGCAGAGAAAATGAGGAACTAAATATTGTTGATTCACAAAAATTTCTGAAACTTCACAAAGGGATGGTATTCAATCAGCTTGGGGACTTGGAGTCCTTTATATACTTCATTTAAAAAGAAAGCAGTGATATCCTGACACAATCAAGGATGTTCAATATTGAGCTATGTTGAATTCCAAATATAAACAGACACATGTTATAGAGGGATATCAGAGGCTTGACTTTCAAGAACTATACGTTTAAAGCATTCCAGTGTTTGTAAGCAACTGTGAAGAAGCAAGACAGCGGCTAATCCTGCCTGAACATATGCTATCTCATTTGAGAGGCATGCACAAGTTGGGTGTGCTGGGGAGCTGATGAGATGCAAGACTCCAGTAGGTTTTCTTATCTCTACTTTATGTGCATAAAAGTCTTAAACTGAAGCTAGGAACCTTTAACTCCTTGTAGAAAATGGGTCACAAAAGAAATCCAGCTGCTTAATAAGTGCCTTTCATCTTTTATTTATAAAGTCAGTAACAGTCTCCAAGGGCCACTTAATTTGTTTTAAGTTATAGTTTCTTGTGTTTGAGTAGGATGTGTTACACTAGTGCTATCTAAACACTGGACCTATTATCTTGTCATGTACGTTCAAATATAAACAGTGTGTCACCCTACAGTTCTGACAGATGTGTTTTTCAGATCCATCTCCTATTTAACCACCATAGTTTTGATCATTTCGGTTGCTTGGAAAGTTACCTTTTACAAAGAGTTGTCAACAAAAGTTAAAATTGGTATTGCACAATCTTGCACCAGAAGTTAGGATGATACAAATCATTGAGTCTGGAATGTCAATTTCTTTTAACCTTGCAAAACCTGCCCCGAGCTACACTGTCAGGGACCAGAAACTAATGTCAGCGGTGTTCTAGCTAAGAGGTAGGTGTATCTGAGTGTGCTGAGCCTGGTGACATGATTTCCTATATGACATGATCTCATGCCTGTGAGGGGAAGTGCTCATTGTCGGCTCCACAGATTCGAGAGTCACCTGGGAGGTGAGCCTCCAGACATACCTGTGGGGATCACCCTAATTAACTTAATAGGGTTGGGAAGACAGCCCAGTGTGAAGGTACTGTGACCTGGCTGGAATCCTGGACCCTGTAAGTAGAGAAAGGGTGCTAAGCAGAAGTGAACGTTCACTGCTCTCTGCTTCCTGATTGTGAATTCCATGTGAGCAGCTGCCTCGTTCTGCTGCTGCCTGGACTCTCAGTCATGGTAGACTGTAACCTTGAGCTGTGAGCCTTCTATAAAGCATGGCCCACTTAACAGTACTGGTGTCAGAGTATTTATCCAAGCCACGTGAAAATAAAACAGAAAAAAATGCCCATTGAGACTATGATGACTGAAGACTGTTGAAGGTTGGATAGGGCTGACATTACTTACTGACTTCCCCGCTGCTGAAGTCTTTTTGATGTTTCCATTGGTAGAACTGCGTTCACAACCTCATACTAATGTCCTCAGGAAGAATGGTTTCTGCCGTAGAAGCAGAAGCAGAAAGGACCGGGTAGGAAACTGTGTTGTGTGTGTGGTGCTGCGCTAAGTACTCTGTATGCATTCTTCCTTACTTCTGTACCAATAGTCTCATTTTCAAGACGAATGGAAAAAGTTACCAGAATGCAACATATATACAGAGAATGAAAATAATCACTTTATCTTTATGTCATTTGTAGGTTTTACTAAATTTTAAATTCTTTGTCTGTCTGTCTGTCTCTCTCTCTCTCCATATATATATATGTGCATGTATATGCATATACACTACATATATGTGTATATAGAATGTATACATATACATATATAAATCCATTAAGAATTCTTTGACATGTATTTATACTAGAATTTCTTTGTTTTTAATTGCTTCTTGATCTACCAAAGTTTTGAAAGCTTTTCGCACTCAAGCTTCATGGCCATTTTCCTATGAATTCAAATCTTTGATCCTCTCTGGGATTGATTTTGGCATAGCACATGAGGTAGGACTCTACTTTATTTTCTACCAGATGTTTGCCCAGTTGTTCCAACATATTTATTGAATAAATCCTTTTCTTCCATCTATAATCCCATCTTTATCATATGCTAAATGCTTCTCTATATCTGAGTCTCTCTGTGCTCTTTTGGGGCAGTTGGTTAATCAGTCTGTCAAGTCTTGTGCCAGCATGACTGTTTTAATTTCCTGAGCATTGTAACATGGTTTCACATTGGGCCCACTCCTTCCTCATAATATTCATTTCTCAGAATTGTTCTTATTCTATTTTCTTGATCACTTCTTCTGTATGATCTCAGAAACATGTCTGCTTCCAGATAGCTCCTCTTCTTTATTGTTAAATGCAGAGACTAATTAGGAATAAATACTTACTATAAGGCATTAGAAAACTTATTTAAATCATGATTTATTTTGTAGTATTTCATATTTTCTTCTCATAGGCCTTATGCACCTCCTGGTAGAATATTCTTCCATATTTCACTTCATCTTTTAATGCTGTTCTCTAATAGCACTGTCTATAAAGTGCTGCCTAGATTGTGTCTGATATTGCATTTCTAAATAGAAAATGGCAAATGAATTCAACATGTCGACATTTCTGCTAACAAGTTTATTAACCATATTCATTAGGAAGGCCTTCAGTTCACTTACTGACATTTCTAAGTGAACAAACATATCATAAGCAAATAATGGTAAATTTCTTTTTCCTCAATATTTAGTTTTTTCCCCTTTTATTTTTGTTGCAGTGGATAAATCATGAGTCCCAGTGTGAATTAGGATTCAATGATAGGTGTTCTTGTTCTTGTAATTTCACTCCCAAACCTCACTTCTGGTCCACTTCTACACTTGCCCCAGAAAAGATTAGATTTTCCCGGAAGATGATAACAGTCTTTTAAAGGTGCACTGTACCTCATTTGGGCCTTGGGAGCTCAGTCCAGTGCTCCAATGTCGGATTCTGTCTCTATCCCCATCCAATGTCAGATGAAGGTTCTAAGGTGATATGCAAGATATTCATCAGTAAAGCTATAGGATAGGGCCATTTCAGGTTCCCTCTCCTCAGCTGCCCAAGGAACTAGCTGGGGACATCTCCCTGGACACCTGGGAGCCCCTCTAGAGTCAGGTCTCTTGCTAACCCTAAGATGGCTCCCTTATTTAAAAAATATACCTCCCTGCTCCCATATCCACCCTTCCATTATCCCAACCATCCCATTCCCCCAAGCTCTCCCCATCCTCCCCTTCTTACTTTTCTCTCCCCAATTCCCCTTTCCCCCATCCCATCCCACCCCACCCCCAAGTTCCCAATTTTTACCCGGCAATCTTGTCTACTTCCAATATCCAGGTGGATAATTATGTTTTTCTTTGGATTTACCTTCTTATGTAGCTTCTCTAGGATCACAAATCATAGGCTCAAATGAGGAGCAGAAGAAGGGAGAACATGAGCAAGGAAGTCAGGACTGCGGTTGATGCACCCACCCACTGAGACAGTGGGGCTGATCTATTGGAACTCACCAAGGCCAGCGTGACTGGGACTGAAAAAGCACAGGATAAAACTGGAACCTCTGGACATGGCAGACAATGAGGGCTGATGAGAAGCCAAGGACAATGGCACTGGGTTTTGATCCTACTGCATGTACTGGCTTTGTGGGAGCCTAGCCTGTTTGGATGCATACCTTGCTGGACCTGGATGGAGGGGGGAGGACCTTGAACTTTCCACAGGGCAGGGAACCCTGACTGCTCTTTGGACTGGAGAGGGGGGGAGAGAAGTGGAGGGAGAGGGAGGGAAATGGGAGGCAGGGAAGAGGAGGAAATTTTTTCAATAAAAAAAGTGCACTGTAACTATTGTGAATGGGAATCAAGGCAGTAAAGGAAGATAAAAGGAGGACGAGCTTAAAATCTTTATGAAAAGCCAAGGGAATTTTAAAGTGATGAAAATATTTATTTATTCTCAAGCTTAAAATATTACATTTTCAGGTAGTATTCATGGCCACAATGGACAATATGTACCCGGGATAAAAGATTTTAAAAACTGAGAAAATTCAGCCTAACTAAATAGATGTTCCCATAAAAGATAGTTTTTGAATATAATTATGTCCAACATTTTAATTGAATAAAATTTTGATTATATAAAATAAAGAAACTGTATTCAAATAACTAGATACTTTAAGATGAATAGGTAAGTTTTTTTTAATTAGTTAACTTTAGATAGAATTGTCATGTGTTGACATGTCCTTAATTATTTGTTTAATGTCATATTTGATATTCAAGGGATAGATGAACAGATGGAAGAAAATATAATCCTTCCCTAGATGAAGAAGAATGAGCTTATGAAATACTGACAACAATGTAATTAATGATGACCTAAGTTGATTTATTATGATGAATATCTGCCTGTTTAAAATATTGGTCTCAAAAGTAGCTTCTCAGAGCTGGAGAGATGGCTCAGCAGTTAAGAGTACTGGCTGCTCTTCCAGGCGTCATGAGTTCAAATCCCAGAAACCACATGGTGGCTCACAGCCATCCATAGTGGGATCTGATGCCCTCTTCTGCCATAAAGGTGTATCTGCAGACATAGCATCATAAACATAACATAAATAAATAAAGTTTTAAAAATAACTTCTCAGTGAATCCTCTGCAAAAGAAAGGAAGGAAGGAAGGCAGGGAGGGAAGAAGGAAGGAAGGCAGGGAGGGAGGAAGGAAGGAACGCAGCCAAGGAGGGAGGGAGGGAGGAAGGAAGGATGAGAGAGAGAGAAGAAAGGAAGAAAGGAAGAAAGAAAGAAAGAGAGAGAGAGAGAGAGAAAGAAAGAAAGAAAGAAAGAAAGAAAGAAAGAAAGAAAGAAAGAAAGAAAGAAAGAAAGAAAGATGTGGCCAATAGTTGCTGAAAAACTGTTCAGACTGGCACTTCCAAACTCTTGGAAGATTAGTAAGCCAATTTTTTTGAGTCCACTCTAGTTGTTGGAGGGCCTGTGATTCCCAACTGTTTTACATCAGAGAATGAAAACAAGGAGAGCCCAGCCAAGACCACATTGGTGACTGCCAGCCCCTTTATATGCCAAACATAAAAGCAACAAGTCCAGATGCTTTGATCCTTGCATTTTTGGACTCAGCCCAATGCTACAGAAGAAAAAAAAAAAGCACAGCTCATGTTAGGACAACACACATTATAACTAGAAATCAATCAATAGCCCTGTGACCTTCAAACTCAGTAAACGTTTGGAGTTGGTTTCAGAGCATGTAATCTAAATTGAGGATTGGAAGTTGGAACTGGTCCTAAGCTAACAGAAAAAAAATGTATATTTTTTAAAATAGAGAGATTAAAGGAAGCAACAGATGAAGTTCTCATTTGTATGTGTATGCGTGTGCGTGTATATGGACATATGTATTCATAAAGAAGGGATTCAAATTTATACTGCTTGAAATGGATAGACAAAGAAACCCACCACAACACAGATTCCTTTCCCTGCATGCAATTAAGAGAGAAACTGGATTGTGGCAGCAAAGCCTAGTGGAAGGAAATTAAGAACTTTCTACCAATTTCAAGATAATTTAAGAGGTGAGTCATTTGGTTGCTAGGACACTGTCTTGACTTATAGCAGCACCCTCGGCCTGCCAACTTATGAAATGACTAGCCAGGGCTTTTGGCAGGGTTAAGAGTCCAATGCAGGTATACTGGAGAGCTGGCGATGGCAGAGCTGAGCCAAAGAGAGGACAGCCAAGCTGATTTGGGCACGAGTAAAATTGCTGCCCCAACTCTTGGGTTGTAGTCGTTGCCTGTGACCAAGTGAGTTACTTGAAAACAACTTTTGAAAGGGGAAGAAATACCAGTTAAAAAGTTGAAAAGGCTGGAAGATCTGGCACCAAGAAATAATTGAAAGTAATTTTACATCATTTACTTTGTTTTGTTTTTAAATTTTATAATCATGGTTTGACTGCATTGTCACAGAATTTCTGTCTAGACGGCATTGTGTTCAAGCCTCACCTTTTTACACTGTAAGGTTTGAATTGTCCCTGGCACCAAATGAGCTATTCAAACACAAAAGCCAGTTCATAAGAATGCTGATTAATGCCCAAGAACCTATCATTAAGATCTCTTTTCTCCTCTTTCTTGATTTTTTTAAAGATATACTTTTTTTTTCAGTCAGAGAAGTAAATTAGTGGTACAGATAATACCTGGTAATCTCTGCTGACATGTCAGAAAGGCAACATGCAGAAAATTTAACACTTTCAAATCCTTCTAGGAATGGGAGAAGTCAATTGATGGAGACATATGGTCTTGCTCTACAAAACACCTTTTCATTTTTGCAATACTTACTAACACAAAATGTCTCCCAACATCTCCAAGAAAGCTGGGTCTGAAGAAAGAATCATACTAACATTTGACCTGTATTGCCCATGTGTTTGGATGTGTACAAAAAGTGTACATGTATAAGGTAGAGCCTATTAGTACATTAAATACAGCAAGACACAAAATCAGGAATCACCCTACTCATACATCAGTCCATTCACTCAAACAATGAGAATAACTTGAATCAGAACTTAGAAGCATTGATTTAGCAACATGAATCCAAGTCTTGAGACATTCATTTGTTGTTTATTTTCTGCACTGAAAAGTGCCTATATCTTGGTACTCTAACAAAAATATTGTTAAGTCGATCTCCAAATATATATTCAACTATTATATAGAATATAAAGCTTGTTTCTTCATGTTTTTGTAACAAAACTTTTTTGTTGTTGTTGAGCCCTTCAGATCTGTGTGAGTCTTTGCTAGGAGTCTGAAGCACTTTTTTTTAAAAAAATGGAAAACTTTTCTAGGAGATGCAATCTTCCATCAAGCTCCCTGCTTCTCTGAATTTATCATCTTACACTCCCTCTCAAACTGATCCTTGAGCCTTAGGTGCGGGAAGTTTTGTAGGTGTATCGGGTGAGCTAGGCCTGCACATAGTTCTGCATTTTGTTAGGCTGTGTTTTTCTGCAAAGCATATTGATTGCTGTGGTTCACAGGTGTCATGGTTGGGTTGGAATGTTGGTTGCTTCCCTCCTTTGGAAGCTTGTATGGCACCTTCTAGTACCAGGGAGGTGGCTTTCAGATTGAATCCAGCTTAGAGAACTAAGGAATGCCAACAGTGAGAAAAACAGCCTTCTCCTGAGAAGAGGAAACCAATTGGTTATTCAATACCAGATGGTCAGCCCTGAAAACATGCGTATAAGTAACCTTTTTGAACTGAGCAAGTTGTATTATTAATTTAGAGATATACACACATAAAAGAGGTGTGTGGTGAGAGAGAGAGAGAGAGAGAGAGAGAGAGAGAGAGAGAGAGAACAAATAATTGGGGGATTGGGGGAAAAGGCCAGGAATTTAAAAGAGAGCAAGAAGGTACATATGGCAAGGGCGGGAGAAAGAAAAGGAAGGGGATAATGTTGCAATTATATTCTAATATCAAAAAATAAAATATTTAAAATGAGAAAGTAATGTATAGACTGAGCAGGTTGTATTTATATATTTAAGAATCTTGCTATCACCTATCTATCTGTCTATCTATCTGTCTGTCTATCCACCTATACAATTTTTAAAAAGTGCCATGAATTTGAGCAAAGAAAGGGTGCATACAAGCAATTGGAGAGAAGAAAGGAAGGAGATAAAGGAGTAATAATTTAAAAAATTAACTGGGAAACAGCAGGTTAAACAAAAGGGTCAGAATCTTTGAAGTAAGAATGTTAGCTCAGTACTTGCTTCTTCACTTAACATGACCTTAAGCACGTCTCTGTTACTTCCTCAAACATGTTTTCACCATCTTTCTTGTTTTTCATTTTTGTTTTGTGGTGTTGGGAATCAAATCCAGCGCCTCATGAATGCTTAGCCATGAGCTCTTGCCCCAAGACCCATCTTTTATCACCATGTTTGAGTTGGAATAAGATCATTATCCTTCTTTGAAATTTTAAGAACCGAAGAAGACAGATTGAAGCAGCTGATAGTGCTGTGTACATTTCACACAAAGTGCCCACAGAGGTGTGAAAAGGACAGAGTGTTTTACCACTACTACGAGTTTCCCATTGCTATAGCTGCAGTATCTGTCTTCACTGGTGTTCACACTACTTAAATGTTTACGATTAATTGTTGCCAACAAAAATTGCTATCTTAGGAATTACTTTACAATATACATCAAGCAAGCCAAGCAAAGACTCCAAGATTTGTGAGGTCATCAAGGATGGGTATGATTATAATAGACAAGAAAAAGATACAAGATATAAAATTTCTGTGTAAAATATGAAGTTATATTTGTAAAATATATCTTCATCCAAACATTGGGGTGTTTACACAAACTCCTTTGTTTAGTTGAAGACGGCTTAACTGGAACCATTCTGAAGAAAGCAAGAGATAAAATATAGACATCCAGTTCTTTACAATGGGCACAGACAGTTGTATATCACATGCAGTTCAGTCCTACTGGAGAGTCAAAGACAAAGTTATGTATCTGAAAGGGGAGAACATGAGCGAGGGAACAGGGAACCTCTGTTCCTACTTCCCTTGCCTTCACTTGGCAAGGAGAGAAATGACACCCAAGGCAGAATACAATGATGTATTTCTGGAACAGCTCCTGGCTTCGTCCAGGTTTTGGAATAACCTGAAAGGGCAGTTTGGATCGAGTATCTGATCTACTTTGGTTGGCATCTGAGATGTTGTTCTGAAGTGAGGTGAACCATTCTGTCTTGTCAGAATGAGGCAAATCTGGGTGTCAGGCAGACAGCCAGGAACACCAAGCAAAGCTTGAGTAAGGCTTAGAGGTAGAGGAGCGAAGAAGGAGCCGTCTAGATCTCAGTCCAGCTGGAGTCTACACAAGCAGAGCAGGCAGCCCTCCCCTCGGATCTGCACCTCAAGGAGGAGTCTGAGTCAAAACTGCTGTGTGATCCCCAGTGACTGTGCTGGTCATGCAGCTCTTGAAAATGTTTGGTCATGTACCAAGAAGTGACAGACACAAGAAGAAGAACACAGAAGGAAAAATTATTAAAAGCAGAAGAGAGAAAGCGTCTGGAGGAATGTAATCAAGGGATACTCTGACATGTGTGTATCAATTCTGCCTTCACATCTCTTCCTTCTCGACCCTACTTTTACTTCCTCCAGCTTCCGTGGCAAAGATCTTTGTATTTTTGTCCTTCTCTCTCTATGATATTTTTTTTCCTGGCAATACATTCTGTCGCCACAATGTTAAGTTCACATCTGAAGTACTTTATCCAGCACCTGCAGAAGTATCCTTGAAATACTGACCTAAATTGAACATATGTTGGACCATAAGGCACGTCTTGGCCGTTTGAAACTCCAAAGCCATTTGAAGTACATTCTTTTTATAGCAGCTGTAGTAGAAGGCTAAAAGTCAGTAACAGAAATGATTTAAGTTCTTGAGTGTTTGAAAACTAGAAACATATTTCTATAGAACCATGGGTTAAAGAAGAAAACACAATGGAAATTAGAATGATTAAGTTAATGATTATAAAAATATAAAACATGTGAAACAAATCAACTACAGTCATTCTTAGAGAATATATGTATAATATTATATGTATTACAAAAAAGAGTGAAAATACTTTTAAAAGCGAACTTCAAAATTTAATTAAAACAAGAAATGAAACTCAAAGGAAAGAGAAGAAATTATGACTATATTGGAGTAGGAATTAATGGAACAGAAACTAAATACTCAGTAGAAAATTTTGACCAAAAGAAAGGTTTGCTAATTTATAACAAAGAAACGTGGAGCAGCAAAGAAAGAATTGGACATCAACCAGAGGAGTCAGAAATCAGCACGACACCGCCATCGTACATTTAGACAAAGGGAAAATAAGATGCTGCATTCTAGCTCATGGGGATAACTAGGCAAGCATTGAGGAAGAAATACTTTACCTACTGTTGTCTGCTGTCACTTGGATAGGCGTCCACAAAGACCAATTTGTCAAAATACTGGCAACAACCAAGGCACAATTGGGAGATTGTTGCATCTATAAAACTTGGGGTGCAGGCCTGGGCAGAGGGCTCAGCAGTCAAGAGCTCTTGTTACTTGTCCAGAGGACCTGGGTTTGATTCCCATCACCCACATAGCAGATCACAGCTCTTTAAAATTCCAGTTTTAGGGGGATCCAGAGCTTTCTTTTGACTTCCACCAGTACTGACTGTGTGCTTCACCAACAGAGATGCAGAAAAAATACTCTTAAGCTTAAATATTTTTTTTTTAAGAATTGAGGTGCAAGGCTATGAATGTAGCTCAGTAGGGTTAAAGTGCCTGTTATCTAAGCACAGGGACCTCAGTTTGAATCCTTTACTTCACACCCTCACGATGAAGCAAAAAGAGCAACTTTTACCATGTGCTCCAGGCAGGATGCTCTGTTTCACCAAGGTTCAAATGCAGTAGTCAAGTCAATTGACAATGAACTGTAACTCGGAAAGTTGTGCCATTCTCTTTCCAACCTGAGCGTCTTGTGTGAATTTTTATAGCAATAAAAGCTGACTTAAACACTGCTCCCAAATTAATTTTTAGCTTAGTAATAACATACCAAGGAAATCAATTTGGGGTTAATATTTTATGGATATAATAAAGTAGTTTAAGACTGTTCAAGCTGCTCTTTGACAAGCGGATACTAGGAAAGTGTTTAACAGCCTTAGACAAAATTATTCTCTGTGACTGGAGATTAAAAGTTGACACATAAACATGTGAACTAAGTAAATATCAGGTTGAATATCATTAGGAGCAAAGAATGAAGAGTTAATGTCACATCCTCAAGTATAATAGACCCTATATTATCCCAAGACTTAGGACATAGACCAGGTCTTTGTAAGATCTACAACAGGCAGCAACAGTGTGAGATTCCTGACATATCTGTATATACCCTCCAAGGGTAAGCAATGAAAAAGTTTGGTGTGGTGCCCCAAGGCCCTCCTTGGTGTCTCCCTGCAATCTCTTTCCTGGTCTTATCTCCTAGTTTCTCAGTTTCTAGTCTCTGTCCATGTGGAAGCTCTTCTGAAGATCTGTCTTCCAGCCTGGTGCCTCACATAAATGCTCTGATTTTCTATGCCTTTCATACAGCGGTGACTAACTGGTATTAGTCTCTAAAATCTCTGTGAAATCTCTAAAATTAGATTCTTATTGAATTTAAGAAAGAAATCACATAGTCTCCTCATCCCTATGTCCATGAATAAATTCTTAACCCAAGATCGAAAGAACTCTGTGGCTCACCTCAACTATTATGACAGTGTTCACTGCCCTTAATCTTTGCCTCCCCACATTGCAATCAGCAGGTCCCACTTTCTTGATAAAATGGCACATATGGGGCTGAGGAGATACTCAATGGGCAAAAGTATTTGCTTTGCGAATCTGAACTTAAATCTCCAGTACCTACCTAAAAATCTAAGCATAGTTGTGCAAACACCAAACCCCAGTATTTGGGACAGATACAGGCAGATATTCAGCCTGACCCCAAAACAGTGAGTTTCCAGCTCAGAGAGGCTGCCCTGTTGTCTCAAGACAATAAAGAGGGAAACAGTTGAGGAGGACCCAAGACATACTATTCTGGCATCTGCATGCAAGTATACAAATGCACACACCTTTACATGTATGTGAATATTTTAAAAATATTCATAACAATATACAGATATAAGTAAATATACTGTATATTTTATACACACACCACAAAGTGTGGTCATTGGTGCATCAAGTTATTTGTCTGCCCAAAGATGCCCTTTCTTCTTCATCACTCAAGATCTGGCTTGATTTCTATTTTATCAGAGAATAGCTTTCTATATCCATGGATCTTCCCTTTGACTTCATTTGTTATGCAATAATCATTACTTTGACAGATGAGTGTTCTTAATCCCACTCATATTTTTACAGGTAAGTTATAACTGACTTGTTTGTGAGTGGTATTTAAGATTATACATACATAGGTACATATGAACAGAGTATGGGTGAGTGTGGCGGCCAGAGGCATATCTCTCTATCATTCTCCACCTTATTTTTAGAGACAGGATCTCTAACTAAACCTGGAGCTCATCAATCTGTCGAGACTAGATGATCAAGGATCTGCTATTAGCCCCAGAGATTCTCCATTAATTTCAGGGATCCTTCATTAGTCCCGAGGATCCTCCCTTAGTCCCGTGGATCCTCCATTAGTCTCTGGGATCGTCCATTAGTCCTAGGGATCCTTCTGACTCCACTGCCTTGGCACTAGGTTTCTAAGCTTAAATACTGTCATATGTGAGCCATGGGGATCCGAACTCAGGTCTTCATGAGCTCAAGACAAGCAATTTACCAACTAAGCCCCAGTATAATTTTGAGTCACCATTGTTTTCTCAGAATTCTTGGTCTACGCTTTTTACAGCATACTAAATTGGTTTTTGAACCCTGTCACATTTTCTCATTCCCATCCCTTTCCTAAAGCATTCCTCTCACACAAGAAACATGTTCAGATTCTTTGGTATCCCACTCTTAGCCCATTCACTCTATGTAACTGACCCAAATGAATTACCATTAATAGCAAAAGTCTTGGCTCTGCTTAGAGATGTCCCGACTGTACTGGGATGTCTAGTACACCCTGTTACAGGGAGATGCTCTCTTTGGTGCTTAATCTGTTATATGGGAACTGAAAATATGTAAACATATTTGACATTACCTTAAAGCACATTTTAGGCCAATTTTGTATAAATATGTATATTTAAATGTTTGACTGGATGTGGCAACTAAACTGTATTAGAAAAAAATACCTGTCCCTTAAGATAAAGTTTGAAGGAAAAGCCTTCTGCCACAAAATTACCAAGTCCAAGGGAAAGTAGAAAAACTGCTAGAAGCTTTGTCCTGAGGTTGACAGGCTGTGCTTCGGGAAATTGTAAGAGGCTTCTACCGTTCAATTTCATTTCATTCCTGGCAGCAGGAATCTACTAAGAGAACATAGAGTATATATATAGGGTTTTCAGGATTTAAAACCTCATTTATTTATACAAAGGCTGTGTTCTTCAAAAGTAAAACCTCCTAATTTAAATTCCAAGCACTTTTGATTCAAGTATAATTCTCATTATTAAAGATCTGTACTCAGAAACTTAATATAACCTTAAGATGATCTAAATATTTTGCCATTTGGTTTTATTTTAATCACATCCTGGCCATATCTCTTAATGAAGAAGAATTTAGCTCTTTATGTGAGTAAATATTCATCAGGTATTATGCTCATTAGACATATGTGTATGTTTTTTTATTTTATGTTGTTTTCGTATTTTTACCTGTTCTGTTACTCTCAACAGTAGCTTTCCTGGTTCTGAGGATCAT
Organism: Alexandromys fortis; assembly: GCF_014885135.2. NCBI lineage: Eukaryota > Metazoa > Chordata > Mammalia > Rodentia > Cricetidae > Alexandromys > Alexandromys fortis. The sequence goes on from NW_026067911.1 coordinate 4,870,117, forward strand.
ACCTGAGGCCTCTGTTTCTGTGACAGAGTGTGAACTCTCCCACTGAGGTCTGTCTCCAGGTCCTGGCAATTCATTTTACCAAACAGGCTGAGATACTCTAGCTCATTCTGTGCTGCTTTTTTTAAAAAATGGATGAACTGCATAACAGAGATCATAATATAAGGACAGATGCCTTTTTTCTTTTCTTTTGGCTAAGGAGAAGTCACAGAGGAGTGGAGAAAACCCAAAGTATACATGAAACCCTCACTGTGAGAAAGGCTGAGACAGAGGTAAAGATGCCACACACTGCTAACACAGGAAGCAAATGGTGAACCTTCTCCTGGGACCGGCAAACACTCTTCATGGGCAGCAGTGTCATACTAAGCTGAAAGCAATGAAGGACTGGAATGATTTCTGTTCCATTTTTTTCTTTGGGGGTTCTTCTAAAGCTTGGCTATCATGGTGTCTCTTCAGACACCATATCTTCATGCTATATGTGCAAACAAAATCACACATTCCTTTTAACAAGATGAGTTGAAGTCTTTCTTGTCAATATCATAGACAGACCTTTATACTATAAATTTTTAGATTATCCCAGAAGTATTTAAGTCTAATTTTACGGTGTGATAATTCTATATTCATAAAAGTCAGTTTTTAACATCAAAGTGAAACATTATATATACATATATATGTATATATATTAAAGAATTTTGTTCCTCTATATTAGACTGAGCTGAAGAACAGCCGTCTTCAACTCAGGGTTTTTTCAAGGGTGAAAAAACGGGATGCTATTATAAAATATAAAAATATTAGTTAAATATTAGTTAAATATTAGTTAAAATTTACACATCCCAACTTAAATAGTTAAAGAAACATGGTTCATTTCACAATAAGCTGGAGAATGTTGCTTTAAAACTGAAGTAGGGGGATTTTTTTTCCTATGTTTTCTCTAAAATATTTAGCTACAAAGCCCGACGCACCCCACTACACATTCAATATGAGTGTTGTTGACTGGATAACTATATTTAACCAAAAGCAGTGATCATCAAGAATTATCTGATGGTTGATCCAGGCGGGGTGGGACACACATTTAATTCCACTTGGAAGGCAGGGGCATGCAGATCTCTGTGTGTTCAAAGCCAGCCTGGGCTACAGAGCTAGCTCCAGGACAGGCTCCAAAGCTACAGAGAAACCTCTGTCTCAACACCGCCCCCCCCCCCCAAAAAAAAGAGAACTATCTGAAAGCATCCTACATCCTATCTTGGCTTTCTGCTTACTGTTTTCCCAGGTGGTCTGATACAGTCATTTAACATATTTCATGACATCTTCAGATAGTTTCACCCACTCATAATTTAAAATGTCATAGGTCATGGAGCGATTGTGGAGCAAATGCTGTGTTACACTCTCAGCTGCTTTAGCTGAGATTAAGAAATGCATCCCTAGCCTTGTAGAGACTACGTGCTGTGAAAAGACAGCCAGCCTGCAGACAGAGGTTCTGTTGATTAGACCAAACAGAGCAAACTCTAGGGTCTTTCTCAGCTTCATTGATTCCTGTACTTCCTCTGTTGTGGCATACTTTGAAGTCTAGTTCTTCCGTCTTGGAGCTCATACTTCTTGGAAGCACCTTAACCAAAACAGCTGAATTTTGTTCTTCTCAGGAAGAGCTGACGAACTTGTTCAAGTGGGAATAGTGGATGTTGTCATTATAAATAACACGTGATAAATCATGAATTATGTATATATCTTTGAACCAACTCATGCGACCATAGAAACCACTAATACAGCGGCCAGATCTTGAGCACACTGACAAGCCTCCTTGCAGGTTATGTTCCAGCAGAGGCTATGTTGGAAAAAAAAAGCTTTGGGTCCAGTCTTGACAATAGGAAAGGCAGGCCAGACAGAGCCATCAGACTAAGTCCAACTGTTTGAAAAGTAGGCGTGATTTTGACATCTGTCTAATCTGCAATCTCCGTATGGATTTGGGCGAGGCTTTGTCCTTATAAAAGGGTACACTACCAGGCAGAGATTTAAAAGTGCAAGAGAATTGCCAGTGTGAGGAATGACGAACTCCAATCCCAGCTGTGTGGGGATGAATGACTTCTTAAATATCTCTGACCCTGAATGTCTTCAGCCACACTATGTAGGAGCAGTGTTGAACTACTCAGACGCTGTAGCAAAGCAAGAACACATAGAAAAGTGCTCATTGCTGTGTATTTGCCACACACTAGGTTTGGGTTTGAAGATTTATCACCAAGCGTTTGCTGCATGTACAGATAAAGGCTTTAGGTGCATTTCGGTGCAAATGAAAGAGAAGCAACAAAGAAAAACACATAGACGATATAGGCTACAGGAACTGAGCAAGAATGGCTCAAAGTTTAAAAAGTCCATGAGGGTCTCAACAACCTGAATTGCTCTAAATAAGACAAAGTGACTATGTCTAAGAAGCACACTCTCAAACTAAGGAGAAGGGATCAGTGGAGTTCACGCCTGTGGTAATATGGGACATCTCCCAAAACAATCTGGGTGAATCTTTCATATGAAAACATCTTACTACTTTGCATATCTCTTAGATATGAAGAGATTTGAGAGAGGGGGCAGGACAAATAGCGCTGATTATCAATATGTTTCTATGGTTTTTTTTTTTTTCCCCGAGCATATAGCAGGGTTAGTTATGGGAGGAAATGACTAACTAAGGAATGACCTGGGTCTAGGATCTTGTAGCCATCTAAATGACAAGAGCAGGAGGCAAAGCCCAGCTACTGCCATCACATGCTAATAGGATTGTTCTCTGCCTCTGCATCATCCTATCTGAGAGCCCACAAAACTGAAAGAATTGCATGGACAGAAACTGAGAGCATGAGGCCTTTCAGGTTCTTCATAATACAGAAGATATTAAAAACATCTCCTAACACATCGGAGGCAAAGTTGGTGAAAAGGGAATCTACATTAAATACATCTATCTGCACTTGATATCTCTACCCCAACCATCTTTCTGCATGTAGTCGGGTTCTTGATTTTAAATGAAATAAATGCATGGAACTCAAGCTGGCTTCCACCAGTGTGTGTCTGGATTCTAATTCCTGGCCATAAGTAATTGCAGTCGGAGAAGCTTCTTGCATATCCCGAGGTACATACACCATCTCACTCCTCCCTTCCTCCCTAGGATCTATGTCAGCACAGTGGTCTAGGCAGTGAACTGCCAGTTTCCTGGAATTGACTTGTAAGTTAAAGCCTGTCTGTTATGCATGTCTGAGAAATTTATCAGCCTAAAGGCAGGTACCTGGAAGAGATGCTTTCTAAAATCCATGCCTCCATTCACAACATCCACAGACGTCAGTTCCAATAATCTAATTAGGAAAACAAGGCCATGATTGTGTGAGAAGGAGACTAGTGTATCAAAGCCTTTTGTAAATCAAGATTAAGGCAATTTATGTGTATGGCTACATGCATAATTATACCTTTATCTTGCTATCTTTTCAATCTTCTGAGTTGCATGTGTGTTTATAGAATGCCTCCCAGGTCATCTTTACCTATATTCCTATTTTAATCCCCTCACTTTAATGTCAAATTTGCTTACATTTATAATCATCTTCTCAATATTTTTGTTTTAATTGTTGAGTGTTTCTGAACTGACTCATGATTTAGTCTGGGTCTCCTAGTCACTCTTCTTGGCAATATTGCTCAGCCTGAAATACGATGACAATGAAATCCTCTGGAAGCCCCTGGCTTGTTGAATGATGATACTTCAGCCGAGCAGACCTGGCTGAGCGCTGCTCGGCATGCTGACTTATTTCCAATAATTCAAGAAGAATAAATATTTGTACAACAAGTAGTTCAGATTTGGAAATAGTTTATGATCTTTCTATATCTTCTTTCTAGATTTAAAGGAAAATATTTTTCTTTATTCCCTTTTTTTATCTCTTAAAGATGTCTAGACCTCCAGACGGTGAAGGGACCACATCCTAATACACACTTGCTGCTTGCTTTCACCTCCTCTTTGTCCTCAAACTGCCACATATTAGATGCTTTCTATTCTATTTCCTGTTTTGTGCAATCGTTTTCCCCAAAAGTCAAGTTTAAGCAAAGACTAAACACAGAAGTTCCATACCAGACCATCATATGATCCTGTAGAAGACTCACCCAACCCCAAAATAGTGCCAGTACTGAAAGAGCATTAGGTAACCCCACCTAAATCACTCTCCAAAATTAAAATTCATTTCAGAGCTTACTAGGACCCTTTGGGTACCTTTGTGGAACAGCATCACAGAATGGTGTGCATCCAGGGGCTGAGAACGAACGTGTTAGATATTTGAGGTGCGTGGGCAGATTAGGTTGACATGAGAAAGTGTTGAAGTCTGTCACAAAGTCTAAAATCAGTCAATCGCAAAAGGATATTTACAAATTTCTAACAGGGTGCATATTACCTAGGTGTCTTTACAGTATGTTAATTTGCATTAGAGTGGGGGAGCTTGAGGCTAAAGTTTCTCCAATTGGTCTTAAAATTAAACCCCCAGAAACTGTTCATTAGCAACTGTTGAGGGTCATTCCGAACACCTCTGTCGACGAGATTGATACTCTTTGATTCTGAGCCAAAAGCTTGGTTTTCAGATGTTACAATTACCTGTTCAGCTTCTCAGGGGCAATTATCCGAAAGGAGTAAATGCCCTGGCTACAGTGGCCTCTGTGGGAGCCACCATAACCACCATTCATCAGGGCAGCCACCTGCTGAGGGCATCAATTCAGCAACTCTGAGCCATCAATAAGCTGGGAACCTGGGCCCCTGATGCCAACATTCTCCACACAATGAAATATTATTTCTGGCTATTAGGTAAACAATGAGCCAACCAGGAAAGGTAAGAGGGGTTGCCAATGACTACATTAGTGCTTCATTCACATGTCTTAATTCATTTCCTGGAAGAGAAACACCTTGAGAATAGTATACACCGCCCGGAACCAACTTGCTTAAAACACTGCACAGACTGGAGACAGAGTTAAGAAATGGGGTTGGGGCTTAATGACGAGATCTGGGGAGGGCACATAGAAGCCTCATAATGTACATCTGCAGCCATCATAGAAATCTCTTCCTGGAATATTGTTTTTCCTCTGCCTGGCAGCAGGGTTGCAGGCTTTCCCTTCCCGCAGCATGAGATTCTTGCAGGAGACTCCAATTCCTTGATGTTCATTATTTAGATATCATAGTCTGATATCCGGAGTGAGGGGCAATGTCTCTTATTAGAATATCTTTTTTTTTCTTTCTTTTTTTTTTTTTTAGTTGTTGAAAAAAAAAATGACCCTATCTTATTAGAATATCTTTGCTCCTGCTGAGAATGAGTACAAAACCAGTCTTGAGGAATATGCTCAGCTTCCCTAAAAACTTCCATACCAGCACGTCGGTCCCAGCCTCTACCCTTCAGCAGGACTCCTCTCCCACATATCTGACGCTTGGGACTAGACGAAAACTACACCTCTCGAGAGCGACAAGAACATGAAGCCAATGCCTGGCTCTGGGTGTCGTAGCTGAAGCATGGGGTGAAAGCTCAGGCATGAGCTGCAGACTGATCAGAAACGGAGCTGTAAACCCAATTTAAAAGGACACACACAAGGCCAGGCTGGCGTATAACCAGAGAGCGGGTGTCTGATGAGTGGGGGTGTCTGATGAGTGGGGGTGTCTGATGAGTGGGGGTGTCTGATGAGTGGAGGTGTCTGATGAGTGGGGGTGTCTGATGAGTGGGGGTGTCTGACATAGTGAAAAGGAAAGTCACCCCAAACCAGATCATTTTCGTCATTTTTCTTTCTAACATGGAATTTATTAGTCTCTCATCTCTACTCCTGTTGCTTATATCCAAATAAATAATGGCATTCAAAGCTGCTTGATGAAATTTTGTGCTGTTGGGTCAAACAGATAAAAAAACTGTCAGCAAAAACTTGGGAGGCCAGGGCTCTCTAATGGAGTCCACCAGGGAAATGATGTGGCTCAGGGTATGCCCCTTAGGTTCTTTTTGTATCATGCCCTGGTTAGGACCTTCTAAGTCACACAATAGCTTTTATATAACCTGTAAGTTTACTGAGTGGAATTTATAAACATACATGTTCCAGACCCATAAACATAGTTCTGAAAAAAGAAGCCAAAATGTCATTCTACATATCACAACAGTGTTGTTGAAGCAAACAAGGGTTCTCTGATGCTTGCTGTCTACCAGACTTTATTATAATGAATTCACAAATAAAACCATCTTGTAGTTAGATTAAGTGGGCCACTCAAACACTTGCCCTGTCTCAAACTGCGTATGCCTCAGTCTACTCCCATACAGGTAGTCTAGCTATCTGAAGCCAACTTTCCTTAAAGATTTGTGTGTTGGTTTGATTATTTTCCACATGTATGAAATTTCAAAACACAGGCATATATGTGCACTTTCATGTATGAACATGTACACACATACATAAAGGCTACATGTCCCCTTTGTCCAGGATGGGAACATGGGCTTCCATAGGAGGGACTTAATCCTAAGAGTCAGGCAATCAAAAATGATTCTGAAGTTTCTCTGACTGCTCAGTAGAAACCCGTCGAAGCCTGTTCTCCACCTCTCAGCTGTGTGTATAAGCTTTAGACTTAAGACAAGAAATAAAGGTTAGAAAATAACTATCAAATAGAATCCTCTCCTGGCGCAGAAACCTTGCTCTACTAAATCAAATTAGCATAAGCATTCCTTTCGACTTTATAAATGACATTAGGATTAGCAAAAATTTGTACAAGAAAATGTGATTTACCTTTTAATTTTTTTTTCTGGTTTCCTGTGAGTTCAAATTCCTCACTACTTTTTTCATTATAGTAGAAGTTTTTTGGGAGCAAGGGTTATATGTGTTTTTTGTTGTTGTTGTTGTTTTATATTTTTGTTTTGTTTTTTCCTGTTGGATCTCCCACAGGCCCTGATACTTTTCAAAATCTGAAGCATTTGAGACTAGGAATTTAAGGGTTTTCCTTTCTGGAAGTAGAAAATTCACCTTTTTTTTAATTTAAATCAAACAAGCAAAGTAAAAAAAAAAACAGGAATGAGACCATAGAACTATAAATAATTTCAAATGTCAAAAGTTTATTTTACATTTACATTTTATAGACTTTATCCTATTTATCTGATGAAAGTTGTAAGTTCTTATGTTCTGTGTATGTGTAGCATAAGCTGATGGAATGCACGTGTTTTATTTTAATCGAATCGCTGGTATTTTACAGTCAGTCACTCTTGTTTGCCGTATCTAACCTGTAACTTCATGCACAACTTAAAAGTTCCCTTGTTCATTTGTAAAGCTTGGTGCTAATATGAAATACAACATGATTAGTTCTTTCTGTCTGGAGCCGTTACAGAAACTGATCAGGAGAGGTCGTCAAACAACAAGACCAGGTCACATGTGCGTTTAAAGGCTTTCCTCCATGACCCTGGGAACTGACCATCTCTAGCACAGAATTTGGAGTCGATTGCTCACAGTTGGTTCGCATTATTGTCTGTCATTCATGAAGGACGTTGTTTACAGAATATGCGATAAAGTTACCACATGCAGCAATCATTACATATGATGCATGGCATTTAACTCACGCTGAAAACCACCCCATTCAGTCCAAGATTTAACAGAATGAGTATAGCCGACCCCCAAAAACTAAACAAAGTTAAGACATTACACTAATAAAATTGCATTTGTCTATGTGTGTATGTGTATATGTGCGTTGGTGCATTGTGTGTGTGTCTATGTATGTGTATGTGGGAGCCTTGCAATATGCACATTCTTGTGACTCTGTGTGCATGCTTGTGTGTTTAAGTGTGTGCCTCTATGGGCATGGAAATGAAGACAATATTATATGTTGAACAGCTGTAGGCTCAGAACCACAGATTTTCATTGTGTTTTTTTTGTTTTGTTTTGTTTTTTTGTTTTTTTGTTTTTTTTTTTTTTGCTTTTTCGAGACAGGGTTTCTCTGTGGTTTTGGAGCCTGTCCTGGAACTAGCTCTTGTAGACCAGGCTGGTCTCGAACTCACAGAGATCCACCTGCTTCTGCCTCCCAAGTGCTGGGATTAAAGGCGTGTGCCACAACCGCCCGGCTTCCATTGTGTTTTTCAATGAACCTGTAATAGTCATTACTGTGGTTATTCTCTGAATATTCCTCATGAGATGGGAAAATTTTTTTAAATATATTCTCCACTCGATAGGAAATCACCCAACTCTTCCATCCTGACTTGTCATAGAACCGTAGGATCATTCTGCACCACAAGGCTGGCAAGTAGAGTCAACAGTAAGAAAGAGTTTAAGAGAATATGAACAACTTCTCTGCAACGATCCAACCAATGTCTCCATCATCCAGGTCAACAGTAGCTAAAAGATAAATGCTGAAGTGTAGCTTTGACTCCCCCAGGAACATTCAATGCTGTTTCTTTTTAACTCAAACTGAAACATTTATATCTGTCAACAGATTGGCTGCAGATATAAGCTGAATTTTACTACAATAAGTACAGAGAATTTTATTATTTTTTTATTGTTGGCAAGATCTCATCAAATAGCCTAGCCTGGATGGCAATTCTCCTGCCTCAGCGTCCTGAGTACTCTCTTTCTCTCTCCCATAGGAAGATAAATGGCTAACCCAGTGCCCTGCGTTGGTAGGGGTCTGGTCAGAAACTCCTTTAAGACAGATTTTAATTAGGTGCTTTTATAATTTATGGTCTAGGAATTTAATTATATTTTATTACTTATTGTATTGAGCACTTTGTAGCCTACAGCCGTTTATTTTTATCTGACATTCTTCTTTCAATTTCTTAGGATGTGACCACCTGACTCTTGCTCTTCTCTGCGAACACGGACGCATGGAAACCCCAGAGAAGCTCATGACCAAGCAGAGCCCCGCCCAGGAACCTCCTCACAATGCACCTACGTTTGCAGAGAATTTGAAACTGTCCACGGTTGTGCTAACAACGCGAGCCCATCAGTCACCTCCACAGCCCTCTGCTTCGAACATAACAAAACCGACTTTACCTTCCTTATTATTTAAGCTAGCTTAGGCGTGTTTCAGGTTACCTGAAGACAAAACAAGCTCAAAAGAAAGGGGACTAAGAAACAACAGAGACGTCACTCATGGTGCCATTTTTCTTGGAACCAGCTGAGATTATTGATAATTTCAACCCAAGTAATTGAAATGCAGTCATGAAAATAGGCAGCGGTGAAGCAAATGGACGCTGTTAAACCGCCACAATGGCCCTCTCAGGCAAGGGCGCTCTGAAGCCCCCGCAGCCGCACTGCTGCCTGGTGCAGAGCTCGCCCTTCTCCTTCCTACAGCAGCTGAGGCCTGTAGGGTCTTATTGTGTGAGTCAACTAATTTGCTGCCCTGAAAACAGAATGTGGCTTCTTTGTACCAGCAACCATTGAAGCTGTCACTTGATTCTGTTCCTTTCTACTTGGCCACCTCAGAACAAAGGGACCAGCCCTGCTGCCTTTAACAATGCGCTCATCACTCAGGTGGCTGCTGGAGCTCACCGGGGAAGACTTTCTTGTGCGCACCATCATTTGACTCATCGGTTAATGAATAATTCCCTTGTGTTTTCACAATTGCTAAGCAAATCTCAATCGTACTTCCTTCACAGTTGAGCCCTTGCTGTAGACAACATGTACAGTGCCCGTTCTTCAGCTTTGTTTGACATTATCCAGTAAACCCTTTCCACAGATCTGCTTTTTTTGGTTTTTGTTTTTGGCTTTTTTTTTTGGCTATATTTTTATTGTTGTTGTTGTTGTTTGTTTATTAACATTAACTAGCATTAACAGGAATTCCCAAAATGCCAAGGGCCAGAGCTACAACTTTTGTTAACTGTAGGTGTTTCATTAATTATTCATTATGTATTGTAGGCAAGCGACACGTCTTTGGTTATGAACTTATGAATTTGCCAAATGAGGAAAGAGTAGACTGTATCTCATGAGCTTGTTAGGAAGACACCATAGGTGACCCCACAAGATACTGATGCAGAACCCACGCTATTCATTCAACAAACACTCTCTTGAAAACCTCATATGGGTAAATCACTGTCCTGTGCCTAAGCAGAGGACAAAGACCAAAGGCGTATCTTTTCTGTCTTCAGCACGATTAATCTCTGAAAACTCACAGGCAAAATTATCTGCATTGTCAATTTTTGGAACTTTTCACTTAAGCATACTACAGTGCTGTTTTTCCCTGTATCCTTATAAAACGTACGGTTGTTCACTGTACAAAGACTGCTTTGCATTCGTTTGCCTGCCCCTTGAAGCAAGCCACTTGGTAACGCAGCACATGGCATGAAAGTTGCTAAGGAAATGCAGGATCAAAACATGCTGGTAATTTCCTGCTTCAGACCACTCACTGGATGAAACTGGCTAGTCCTTCCTCTGCGACTCACTGCCTAGCATGATGAACTTACCAGGTCAGAGAGACGAGACCGATCTGCATCCAATCTGCAGTTTAAACCCCCAGTGCATCTAATCCAGTGTCTGGGTTTCAGAGACCTTGCTCTTTAGAAAAATCACTCTCTCCTGCTCTCAGTGATTCATTCAGAAAACACACACACACCCCACACACGCACATACACACATACACACCACACATATACACCTGTACACACACGTGTGCTCACACACAGCACCACAATACAAACACACACAAATACACACACACATATAAACACACACATACACATGTTCATACACACGTCTCAGAATTTTCTGCCAGAACAATTACCAAAAGCTTTCTTCTGTTTATTCATTTTTTCCCAAACTCCTGGAATACTGGTGTGAAGGGGTCTACAACCATCTTGGTGCCACCTGGAGTAAATCTGGGAAGAGACCAGTAGACATGGCGCTTCAAAGAGAAACAAAAGTATCGGCAACACTGCGCCTTCAGCTGTGCCGCTTTGTCCCGTCAGCTGGCCTCCTCAGCTTGTGCACCAGTCCATTGTCCTCACCCAGCACCTTAGACTGGGATGCTCACAAACTCAGAGCGACAGTCTTGTGACCAGCCTGAATTCACCCAAGAGCTAGAGTCCCTCTGAATCTTCGGGGCTCTGTGAGCAGCCCCTGTAGCTTTCCCCCTTTTTGGGCATTCTCCCTAAATTCTAGCTAGAATTCAGGTTGGTGGAAGTAACCCAAGCCCAGTAATCAGGGATAAGCACAAGTAGGAGAACAACTTCTGATTCTCACATCAATCAGGGAGAAGTCAGCATCCCGTTAGCCAGAATAGAAAGATCTTATTTTTGTAAAAGGGTAAAATCCTCCAAAGGGTCATTTGTTGGGAGTGGGCTGCATCAACCTTAGGAGAAAGTCCTGCCTGTTGGAATTCTAACTAATTTGCAATTTTCATGATGATCCAATTTTTTCCAAAGCAAATTATAACATTAAATAGCCATCAAATGATCTTGGCATCTATAGTAGAAATTCATAATGTCCACCATCTACTGAAATTTGCTAGGTATAGTTTTAATAAAAGTAAGTTGTCACATATTTAGTAGAACCATAAGTAGAAACAATCCTAGCTATGATAGAGATAAGAAAATGCTGAGCAAAATTAAGAGGACAAGCTATAAAAATGCTCTTCAGGCCGGGCGATGGTGGCGCACGCCTTTAATCCCAGCACTCGGGAGGCAGAGGCAGGCGGATCTCTGTGAGTTCGAGACCAGCCTGGTCTACAGAGCTAGTGCCAGGACAGGCTCTAAAGCCACAGAGAAACCCTGTCTCAAAAAACCAAAAAAAATAAAAAAATAAAAAAAAATAAAATAAAATAAAATAAAATAAAAATGCTCTTCATAATCCTGGAGCTAGGAAGAGCACAGTAGAGAGAGAAAAAAGAAGATAGAAAAGATAATCAAAAGAAACCTTCTATGATGAAAGTATAGTTTATAGAAGCCAAGGTAAAACTAAGAATTCTGGGTCTTCATTTTCTTGAGGTGTACTCTTCCCTTTCTTTGAACCAATCACGTTGAACAGAAAAAGGTGATATTCTATTTATTGGTTCTTACTTAGGATTCCTGGGGACCTGGATTTGATCCCTAACACTGCAAAGGTTAAAAATAATAATTCTAAGACAATGTGTGGCTTTAAAAAGAAATTTGGATAATATAAGCAATCTTTCAGATACTACAGAAGAAAATATGACCCTGGAAGTAGAAACATGTTGCAGGGGGAACTAATCAGAGTACAGCAGTTTGAGAAAGACTGAAAAACATGAATGAAATATTATTAATCGATGAGACAGCACAGAGTAGCAGAATACTATTGCAATTTAATCTAAAGAAAGAAGAATGGGGAGTACAGACAAACAAAAAGTAGTACTATTTTTGTTACAAAATTTTGTCCAAAATTCGTACAAAGTAACACTAATTTCTCCCCAAAATTTTGTCCAAGTCACCAACTTACAAAGAATAGCAAGCAGAAGAAACATGAGCAGTTCCTTCACCTGTTCTTGGGACCCTTTTCCTCCTACTGGGCTGGCCTGTCCAGGCTAGAGATGAGCGTTTGTGCCTAGCCAGTCTTATTCTAACTTGTTAGGCCATGTTCAGATGATTTCCTTGTGAAGCCTGCTCTTTTCTGCAGGGGAACGGAGGAGGAGTGTGTCTCAGGGAGGAAGTTTTCTGACAGTAAAAGAGTAAAATAAGAATGAAAACCAAAGTAAATGATTCATGATTCTAAGAATAATCTGAAAATGTGTTAATAGAATGAAACTTGGGCAATGTAATTAAAACTTTTAAAAGTCCAGAATATAACTTGTCTTGGTGAATTCTGCACGGATATGTAATTCTGCCAGTTTAGAGTGGGATGGTCTATAAACGTTAGTTGATTTTATTGGAAGTGGCATTTAAATCTATGCTATTACTGATTGATTATCCTGTTCATCCCAGGAAAGAGGTGTTGAGATGGTACTCTAGTTTTGCTATATACCTTTTTACGTCTGTTTTAAAAGGTTTTGCTTTTATTTACTCTATTATTTGTTATTTGTGGGCACATGCAATGGCACACATATGGAGATTAGAGGACCGCTCTCAGGGGTCAGTTATCTCCCTCCAACATATGGGTCCCAGGATTCGAACTCACGCATGGCAGTAAGCACCTTTATCCATCAAGTCATCTTACCTGCTCTTCCTTGAATTTCTGTTAGAGAAACACACATTCAAGAATAAATCTTTGCCCTCTTGATGAATATATACCACGTCATTATGAAGCATTTCTCTTCCCTGGCAGGAGACTTGTTCTGAGTTCTGTGGTATTTTTTTATTATTTCCTGTCTATATATTTTATATATCTTAAATTTGATTTTTCCTGGTGTGCCATTCTCATCTTTTTCCTTATGACTTATTACTGTGCTCGCATATGCTATGGTTAATTTTGTGCCGACTTCTTTTAGATCAAATCTTCGGTTCCGTGCTACTCTGCGGAGGTTTGTGAGATAATTTGGGGCTAGCATTGGAAATAATAGACAGAGCAAGGCACACTGTTCTCCCCATGGCCGTTGTCATCAAAGTCAATCATCAAATGTCTGAATAGAATGAATAGAAAGGACACTTGTGAAACAGAGACACTTGGTCTGCTTAGCGTTTGGACTTAAAATTCCACTAACTGAGCTCCTGGTTCTTGGGTGCGCAGACAGGGGAGTCACCACTAGCTTATGTGGCTCTCAGCTTGAAGGGCAGAGTTGCTCTTCCCAGCCTCCAATATCATATGAGTATATTTTTAACAACAACATCAATAAGCCATACATGTATGTGTCCTCTCCCTAACTATCTATCTATCTATCTGTCTATCTATCTATCTACTACGTACCTACTTACCTACCTATCTTCAGAATGTGTTTTTACTATAAAATATAAAATGTGCTTCCTGTAGCTAGAACATAATTTGTTCTTACTTATAAAGTGTAATTTGGAAAGTTCTTTTTTTGAGACAAAGTCTCATGGAGTCTAGGCTGCCCTCAGACTTTAAATGTAGCTGATGATGACCTTGAATTTTTTATCTTTCTGCCTCCATCTCCATCTTTTGAGAATATAGACTTGTGCCACCATAATTGGTGTGAGTATTGGAAATTGTGTGCATATTAGGCAAGTGGTCAATCAACTGAGTATACCCCGAGCCCAGAAATAGCTTTTTGTTTTCAGTGATATCAGTGCTCTCTCCTTCCCATCTTCCTTCCTAGCTTGCTTGCTTTCTCTATTCCTTCAGTCCTTAACATTGAATAGATTTCACTTCGTTTTCCATTGACTTGAATAGTTTCTGATCAAACATCTGCTGTAATTCTTTTCTTGATCTTGTTTTTGTTTTACTTTTTTCAAGACACGATCTCAGTATGTAGGCCTGGATGTCCTAAAACTCACTATTTCATTCAGGCCACCTTGAACTCATAGAGATCTTCCTGCCTCTGCCTCCCAAGTCCTGGGATTAAAAGCGTGTATCACTTTGCAGCTACTGAATGCATATTTATATGCATGTGTTCTTTAATATATATAGGATTTCCTGCCAAGAGGTTTGAAAGTTTTATCACTATTTTTCGTAGTTTGATTTGTATATGCATTGGTATGCTGCTATTCAAGTTCTTTCTTTCTTCCTCTCTTCTGCTATTTTCTTATATTTGTATTTTTTTATTTTATTGATTTTTATTGAGCTCTACATTTTTCTCTGCTCCCCTCCCTGCAACTTCCCTCCCCTTCAACCCTCTCTCAAGGTCCCCATGCTCCCAATTTACTTAGATCTTGTCTTTTTCTACCTCCCATGAGGATTAGATCTATGTAAGTCTCTTAGGGTCCTCATTGTTGTCCAGGTTCTCTGGGATTGTGGTTTGTGGGCTGGTTTCTTTACTTTATGTTTAAAAACCGCTTATGAGTGAGTATATGTGATAATTGTATTTCTGGGTCTGGATTACCTCACTCAAAATGATAATTTCTAGCTCCATCCATTTGCCTGCAAAATTCAAGATGCCATTATTTTTTTCTGCTGTGTAGTACTCCATTGTGTAAATGTAGCACATTTTTCTTATCCATTCTTCGGTTGAGGGGCATTTAGGTTGTTTACAGGTTCTGGCTATTACAAACAAAGCTTCTATGAACATAGTTGAGCACATGTCCTTGTGGCACGATTGAGCATCCTTTGGATATATACCCAAAAGTGGTATTACTGAGTCTTGAGAAAGGTTATTTCCTAATTTTCTGAGAAATTGCCACATCCAAAGGGGCTGTACCAGTTTGCATTCCCACCAGCATGTTTTTATTTTTAATACATCCCGACTGCAGTTCCCCTCCCTCTACATCACTGTAATGAATAGGATGAACAATCAGTAATAGCATATATTTAAACACTACTTTCAATAAAACTGGTTCACATTTATAGACTATATCACTCTAAGTCAGCAGAATTACATACCCACGCAAAATTAACCAAGACACAATATAATCTGTATTTTAAAAACAAGCGTCAATAATTTAAGAGAATTAAAATCATACCGAGTAAGTGTTCTGACCGTAAAGAAAATAAAACAGAAATGAAAAACAAAGGAAGTAATTCCATGATTTTGAGAATAATTTGGAAATAATTTAATGGAATGAAACTTGGGCAATGTAATTAAGGCAACACACATGGAAAAGTGCAAAATTTTAAATACTTATCCTGAAAACCTAGGTCTATAGCTAGGGTCTGCTATAGAAACAGAATCACAGGAATGAATGAACATTAAGGGGGATGTGCTTATCCAATTGGCTTATTAAAATGTCCTAGGGAGTCCTCAATGACTGGCTTCACACTGAAGAGGCTGAGAACCTGTTAGATGCTTGGTCCACTGTGCTAGATACCCCAGTAATCCGTGTTTACCATTGAGAACCTGGAAATTCCTGGAGAGCAGCTGGTTCTCAGTCTTCAATGGAAAGAGGGGGAAGCTGATCCCTAATATTAGAGAAAAATGTCAGCAGTACCAACAATAAGATATCAATAGGATAGAGGAACTTGGACCAGTACAATGTGAAGCATGCAGACAAAAGCCAGACTTTTATTTCTGGGACTTCCTATGCCTGCTGCCACCTGGAGGTGCTGCCCACATCTAGGGTGGTTGTCCTACTTCAGTTAAACTGAAGGAAATGTCTCATAGGCGTACTGACAGCTTGTCTGTCTCTTGGCTCCAGGTTCAGTCAAGTTCACAAGGAAGTTCTACCATTACAGGTCTGAAACAACAAACTGAGCTTAGATACTTAGAGAAACTAACGATGAAAAAGTAAATTGAACCCCTAGGAAATGGAAGGAACAGGTGGTCCACACAAAAGTAGACACGAAGGATAGAAAAATTGTGACAGTAGACAAAACCAAAATCCGCATCAGGAAAACAGCTCTTGGATGTGACAAAACTTGTGGTGACTGTCAAAGAAAGACAAATAAAATCAGTTTGGTCCAAATTTTGACTTTGTAATGCAAAAATATCTTTTGAACCCAAAACAGGGTAAGCCATGCAATATAAGACAATATTATTAATTTATTTTGCCACATTTTTCTTACTGAATGATTTTATGGCAACATAAATAATGTTACAAAGAACTGAAATGAACATAAATCTCTTTGAACAGATCTGAGTGGTTCCTTAGAATGTGTTCGTACATTTAAGTTCCTGTCACAAGTCTGTGATGATGTTAAGGCTTCGTTACATCTGCTCCATGTTGCACTTTAGGAAAGTGATTAGTGCAGCATCTTAACCCAGCTGGACCTGCCTTCTTTGCCACCACCAGTCAACACTAAACATCACTGCTTTCATTCATTTGAAACACTTTCTGTACAGAACTGTTTACTAATCTATTTTACCTGGGTCTTTGTTATGTAAACATTTTACTATA
The DNA here is from genome assembly GCF_014885135.2 of Alexandromys fortis. Classification (NCBI taxonomy): domain Eukaryota; kingdom Metazoa; phylum Chordata; class Mammalia; order Rodentia; family Cricetidae; genus Alexandromys; species Alexandromys fortis. The sequence continues at coordinate 4,886,946 of NW_026067911.1, forward strand.
ACACATACAGTTTGTATGATAAATTGACTATCCCTTTATTTCATAAAATTTCCTTAGTAGTATTATTTTTGGTACTTTATCACATCGATGTATGTGTGTTTGAGGGTGTATGTTTATGGGTATGTATGTGTTTGTGTGTCCACACACTAACAAACACACCATGGCACTCATGTAAGGTCATCAGAGGACAACTTGCATTACTTTCTCTCCTCCCCCACCTCAGAGACCCAGGAATGGAAATCGTATGTCCAGGTCTATCTGTCCTAAGCTCCTGTATCCACTGCTCCACCTTGCTGCCTGTGGGTCTGGTGTGGGACAATTCTGTATTCTGTCAATTATGTTTTAAATAAACACTGATTGGCCAGTAGTTAGGCAGGAAGTATAGGTGGGACAACCAGACAGGAAGTAGAGGTGGGACAATAAGAAAAGTAGTATTCTGGGAAGAAGGAAGCCCATTCCTCCCCAGTTCTGTCCAGACACCAAAGAAGCAGGATGTGACTTAATGCAACAAGAATAAAAGGTACTGAACCATGTGACTAACATATACTAGAATAATGGGCTAATATAAGTCCTAAGAATGGGCCAATCAGTTTATAACTTATAGAGACCTATGAGTTATTTTCTTTAGGGCTAAACAGCTATGGGACCTGGTGGGGGGACAGAAATCCCCAACAAGCAGGCCCTCATGTTACATGGGTCTTCACTTATATTTATAAAAGCAATCGCTGAGTTCTATTTTCAATTATTTTTACTAATTTATTTTTAATTATTTTCAAGTACTATGAGGACAGATTTTTAAGTTTTTCACTTATGTATTTATTTATTTACTGGTTTTTGGAAAGAGGTTATTATTATAATATACAAGGCTGTCCTTGAACTCAATATTCTTGCCCCAGCATCCTGAGTGCTGGTATTAAAGACATAAGTCCAAGCCCAACTAAGTTTTTCATTTTTGTATGTTTAAATTTATCAGGATTTTTGTTTTTGATTATTTCCTTCTATTGATCTTCTACCAAGAAATGATGCATTTTCATATAGTTTCTTCAAATTGTCTTTACTTTAAAACTATTCTTTTTAACATCATATCCATTTGGATTTTTTACTAAATATAAATTTTCTTTTACCAATTAAGCAAAAAGTTATGCTAGTACCAAGGGAGAGAATAAGTCAGTCTTTTCTGTTGACTCAGATAGGTCCTTTGTGGATCAATAGCTGTCCCTCTCACCATCCCTCCTGATGATTCAGATGGGTCCTTTGTGGACCAATAGCAATCCCCTCTTGTCATCCCTCCTGATGATTCAGATGGGTCCTTTGTGAACCAATAGCTGTCCCCTCTTGTCATCCCTCCTGATGATTCAGATGGGTCCTTTGTGGACCAATAGCTGTCCCTCTCACCATCCCTCCTGATGATTCACATGGGTCCTTTGTGGACCAATAGCTGTCCCCTCTTGTCATCCCTCCTGATGATTCAGATGGGTCCTTTGTGGACCAATAGCTGTCCCCTCTTGCCATCACACTCAGTTGCATTGCAATGACACATTTGTACACACTGAGATATGACATGATTTTCAAATTTGCTTCCTATGGAATCTGAGGACTAGAAATCCCGATGTTAGCAATGCAATGAGTCTCTCACTTTTTGTTTTCGTTCATGACTTCACCCTTCCACTAGCACCACAGCAGAGTCTTTATTGACATTTTAATGGCATGCTGTATAAATTTAAAATCATTGTTCTTTCAGAACAATTTTGTTTATGTTTATTTGTTTATGTAGTCATAAATCTTTAAACTTACTTTATTTACTTTTATTGCTATCATTATTTATTACTATTACTTACTTTATTTATCTAACTTCTAATTCACATATGTATCTGGGAGGGTGACATCTTACAATAGGCAGGAACCTAATGTACTTCTCTATCAATTACCTAACCTCTGAAACTGTGGTTTTGTCCCCGTATGGGGTAAAGTAAGTGAACACCTGTCACACAAAACAATTATCAAGAATCACGTTTTCTGAATGGATAGGGATGAAAATATAATTTCACATCAAGCATGTGTTGGACCAGGACTGTTTCCACCAGTGCCTGTCCATATCTACTTGCCTGACTTCACTGCAGCTTGGTTTCGAACACACATGAACTTTGTACTGCGCATGTTGTCACACCCAACAAAACACATGACCACTGTCCAAAGTGCCTCAGCTCTGATGTAGGCTACTATATATTATGAAATTCAATGCATTTATTTGAGCGGTATTCTTAGTACTCACAATAATCAAAATCAAATTTCAAAAGCTGTTGAACATGCCCTCCATCTTTTGGTATCAAATATTCAGCCAAAATATAATTCTTTTGTGAAATAGTAAGTAAGTACACCCATCTCATTAGTATGTGAATTTGTTTTTCTCTTTAACAAACAGTAAAATTACATGTATACCAAAGCATGGTTTTAAATAAGTTTCTTTATGAGTTGTTTTCAGGAAATGTTTGATATGTATACCTAGTTTTGTATTCCTAACCAAGGATACATTTAAATTCATTGGATAACTCTTTTACCGGGACCCGTCAACATGGGCCATGTCCGCACCAAGACCGTGAAGAAGGCGGCCCCGGGTCATCATCGAGAAGTACTACACGCGCCTGGGCAATGACTTCCACACCAACAAGCGCGTGTGCGAGGAGATCACCATCATCCCCAGCAAGAAACTCCGCAACAAGATAGCCGGCTATGTCATGCATCTGATGAAGAGGATTCAGAGGGGCCCTGTCAGGGGCATCTCTATCAAACTGCAGGAGGAAGAGCGAGAAAGGAGGGATAATTACGTCCCTGAGGTGTCAGCCCTGGATCAGGAGATCATTGAGGTAGATCCTGACACCAAGGAGATGCTGAAGCTTCTGGACTTCGGCAGTCTCTCCAACCTGCAGGTCACTCAGCCTACAGTGGGGATGAATTTCAAAACACCGTGTGGAGCCGTTTGAGTTTGTTCTGTCATTTTCAATAAATCTGAAAAAAAAAAGGCAAATGGATGGAAATAGAAAACACCATCCTGAGTGAGGTAAGCCAGACCCAAAAAGAGGAACATGGGATGTTCTCACTCATATTTGGTTTCTAGCCATAAATAAAGGACATTGAACCTATAATTCGGGTTCTTAGAGAAGCTAAATAAGAAGGAGAACCCAAAGAAAATCATATAGGCATCCTCCTGAATATTAAACTTCATCAGGCGATGAAATGAGACAGAGACAGAGACCCACATTGGAGCACCGGACTGAAATCTCAAGGTCCAAATCAGGAGCAGAAGGAGAGAGAGCACAGGCAAGGAACTCAGGACCGCGAGGGGTGCACCCATACACTGAGACAATGGGGATGTTCTATCAGGAACTCACCAAGGCCAGCTGGCCTGGGTCTGAAAAAGCCTGGGTCAAAACCGGTCTCGCTGAACATAGCGGTCAAGGAGGACTACTGAGACCTCAAGAACAATGGCAATGGGTTTTTGATTCTACTGGACCTATTGGTTGTGTGGGAGCCTAGGCAGTTTGGATGCTCACCTTACTAGACCTGGATGGAGGTGGGTGGTCCTTGGACTTCCCACAGGGCAGAGAACCCTGATTGCTTTTTGGGCTGACGAGGGAGGGGGACTTGATTGGGGGAGGGGGAGGGAAAGGGGAGGCGGCGGTGGGGAAGAGACAGAAATCTTTAATAAATAAATAAATAAATTAAAAAAATTCATTGGATAAAAGGGGCTACAAGAGTAAAAGTTTAAGAAACATAACTTTACGTTCTAGGATCCTGGATCCTATTTCTAAGTCGTACAGTTACTTTCACTACATCCACACAGATTTCATGTCATTAAAAAAAAGACCTTTATCTTTCTATTTGGTTACTCTGAAAGAATAAATTATTGATTATTAAGATACTAGAAAGACTCCCTAGGAAGTATCAGCATGCAGCGTTTGTGTAGGAGGCAGTAACTAACCATGGGAGAGCAATTTACTGAATATGGGATGTGTACATTGGCTGGATGGCAACAAAAGGAAAGCTGGGGAGGGCTCTTGTCTGTAGGACACAGGGTCTTGTTAGCTCTGGCTATTTGTGTTCAGAACTGCCTCTGGGCTTCCAGTTTTATAAGGGAAGGGAGAATCTGGATTTATTTTTAAGCAGAAACTGAGCTGGGAGCTCCTAATACCACATACATACTCAGGCCGGCCTGTAAATTCCACTGAACAAAGGAGACATAAGCCTTGCCTACGGTGTGGGTGTGAGCGAGCCCAGCTGAGAGCAGAAAGCAGTGAGAACCTAGCCAGGCCAAGCCACTTTGTACTAACAACCATAGTTACTGAGCATCTACGTGTGCCACATTTCGTGGAGAACATCGGTGATGTCGCGCTTCAAAATGTGTTAACAGAATATCACACCGTGGGTGGCTTAAATGACGTGTTTATTTCTGTGAGTTCTGTGAACTGGTAGTCAAAATTAACACACAGCCCTCTGGTGAGGGCTCATCGACTTTGAAGATAGCCTGCTTCCGGAAGACTATCCCTGGGTTTCTTCTCATGGGCACTAACGTCTTACATCATGCTCTATACCCTTATGATCCCTTATGATCCAGTCGCCACCTATAGGCTCTACCTCCAATACCATCATACTGGGGGCTATAATCTCAACATGTGCGCTTGGAAGGGCACCAACATTCTACACACAGCGCTATAAAACTAAATGTCTTTTTCCTTTAAAAAGCCAGAAATGAAAAGGATAAACCTACTGTCCTGAGCTAGAGTAAGAAATAAACATCAGTCAGAGGGAGCCCTGACCTTGTGCCTTCAACTGCTGACTTGTGATCGCTGCGCTGTGTGGAATGTTGTGGCTGACAGAAGTAACTGTTTATCTTGGAGTTATAGCCACCAGACGGTCTAATGATGCGGTTCTTGATAATGGCTTTGGATGTTGCTGTAGCAGTTCGGCCTTTATAAAAGAGTCATGGCTGCAGAGATCAGTCTGACCTATAAAGAGGATAAAAACTGTGAGGCAGAATGCCACCAAATTTCAGAAGCCTTAAACGCAAAAGCCAGGGTGATCTTCCCTGCTTGCTGCTATTCCCCACACACTGGGAAGCGGCAGTGTCAAGGCAGAGCACACAGAAGACTCCACAGGGAGAGGGCAGCAGCTGTGCCTGCTCCTCAGCCCCACATGGGTCTTCCCTTCCTCAGATTTAACCTGTGTCTACTTCCTTCAAACTTTGACAGCGGCTTAATTTCTCATATTGGCGGTTAGTGCTGAAAATCTTAAATGATTTGACTCTTAACAATGGAGAGAGAGGAGACCATCTAGAGCTTTACAGTTTCCGGAGATGATGAGATAAAAAGTATGCAAAAAATTGGGACATTTCTACTCAGATACAGGATTTGCAAATGACATAGACAAAAATAATATAAAGGCAGAAAAATATAAATAGGAATAGAAGTAAATAATAATCTCAATTCTAAAAGAAATCGAATATTCTAAGCAAGCTGAGTAAGTGCTCACGTTTATGTGTATATATTATTTACTTTTATATTTATAATTGATATAATCAAGCCATGTGATAAACCAGAATATTATAGGAAGATGGAGATACCCTCTTCATTAAACCCTTCTTGTTCTAGTATTTCCTCTCTCTTGTTATATCACTATGTTATACTGTCCCTTACTGGAAATACCACCATCCTTGGTCCTCTCCTAAGTTCTTGGGTGTTCCTAATTAAACACACATATCTGAAGAGTTAAAGTTACATCCACAGATGAGAGAAAAACCTAAGGTATTTTTTCTTCCTGGGTCTGAGTTACCTCACTCAGAACAGCTGATTCCAGCTCTACCCATTTACCCTCTAATTTTGTTTCTTCTCTTAACAGCTGAATAATATTCCATTGCATAAATGTACCATATTTTCATTATCCATTCATCCAATGATGGACATCTAGGTTGTATCCATTTGCTAGCTGTTCTGAGTAGAGAAGCCATGAACATAGATGGGTACCCACTCTTATCTCTGCAGTAGGATAGATCCATCTCTAGCTTTTTGAGGAACATCCACACTGGTTTTCATAGTGGTTGCCCCAGTTTGTACCACCACCAGGATAGATAGATGTTCCCTTTCCTCAGACCTGCTCCAACGTTTGTTTTTATTTGGGTGGGTGGGGGGTGTTGCTTTTCTTTTCTTAATCTTAGTTCTTCTGACTAGGGTATGATGAAATCTCAAAATAGATTTATTTTTCATTCCCCTGACAGCTAAGGTTCTTGAACATTTTAAAAAATATATTTCCGAGGCATTTATAGTCCATAGTTTGAAACTTCTTTGTTTAAGTTCCGTGCTCAATTTTTAAGTGGGCTGCTTGTTTTCCGGATGTTAAGTCTTCTTTTTAGTTCTTTGAGTGTCGTCTAGACACTAACATGCTGTCAGATACGTAGCTAGGAATGATTATTTTTCCACTTAACAAGCTGCCTCCTCTTTCAACTACTAGTGTGTCCCTTGCTTCTCGAAGCTTGTACATTTCATACAGTCCATGCTGTCAAATGGTTATCTTTTGCTAGTTTTTGTTTTTACACCACAGAAAAAGTTTCCCCTCCCTTCTCTCCTCCCAGTTCCTCTCCTCTACCTCACCTCCTCCTCCACCTGCTCTTCTTCCGCTGTATCTCCTCAGATACCACAGGCCTCACATCGACATCAGCCAGACATGGCAAATCAAGCTGCAGTGAGACTAGGCACCTCCTCTCCTATTAAGGCTGGACCAGGCAATCTGGTAAGAGGAAAGGGTCCCAAGAGCAGGCAACAGAGTCAGAGACAGTCTGTGCTCCCACTGTTAGGAGACCCACAAGCTGCACAACGGCAACACATATGCAGAGGGCCTAGGTTAGTCCCCATACAGGCTCCCTAGTCGTCATTTCAGTCTCTGTGAGCCCAGGTTATTTGCTTCTGTGGATTTTAGTATGGTGTTCTTGATAACTCCTCTGGTTCCTATGGTCCTTGCTCCTTCTTTTCTACAGGATTCTCTGAGGTCCATCTAATGTTTGGCTGTGTGTAGTTGGAATATTCTTTGGGCCATCAACCAACTCCAAAAAAAAAGAAAGAAAACACACAGAGACTTATTTGTAGTTCTAAAAAAAAAAATTTTTGGCAACCACCCAGCTCCCAAATAAATACATAGAGATTCAGTCTTGCTTATGAAGGTCTGGCCTTAGCTTTGTTTGTTTCTAGCCAGCTTTTCTAACTTTATTATCCTATTTCTCTTTAACTATGCTTAGCATCTGGGCTTCTTACCTTTCTTTGGCTGGCTGTGTGGCCAGGTGTCTGGGCCCTGGCATCCTCCTCTCTTTCCGCCTTCTCTCTCTTCCCCTCTCTCAATCCTTCATTTCTCCTCCTGTTTATTCTCTCTGCCTCACAGCCCCACCTATTTTGCTCTCCTGCCCAGCTATTGGCCATTTTACTCATTATTAGACCAATCAGGTGTTTTAGATAGGCAAAGTAAGAAAGTTAACAGAGTTAAACAAATGCAACCTAAAAGAATACAACACATCTTTGCATCATTAAACAAATGTTCTACTGTATAAAAATGTAACACATCTTAAACTAATATCCCACAACAATCATTAATTATGAATGCTCAGCCTTAACTTAGGCTTGTCCCACTAGCTCTTTTAACTTAATTTAACCTTTTTCTATTCCTCTGTTTTGTCTAGGAGCCTTTTACCTATCATTCTGTATATTCTACTTTCCTGATTCCTCCATGGCTGGCTGGCTGCTCCCTGGTGTCTTCCTGGTGTCTCTTTTTCTTTCTTCACCTGAGCCTAAATTCCTCCTCCAATTTATAAAGTCCTGCCTATGCTTCCTCCCTCAATATTGAATGCTCATCTTTTAATTAGACAAGGTAAAACAGCAGCATATCTTCCCATAATTAAACAAATGCCACACATCTTTACATGGTTAAATAAATATTTCGCAACATAAACAAATGCAACACATCTTTCTATAGTTAAGCACATATTCCCCATCACAAATAAATACAACACATTTTTACATAGTTCTTTAACTATGCAACACATCTTCGCAGAGTTAAATAAATATTCCACAATAGCTGTGGTCTCTGCATCTGTTTCACCATCAGTTGGGTGAAGCCTCCTTGATGACAGCAGAGCTAAACACCAATCTAAAGTATAGAAGAATATCTTTAAGAATCGTTTTATTAACTTTTCTTTGTTGCCAGTGGTGTTTTGTTCTATCTTAGCTAAGACTCCTAGCAATTGGGGATATAGAGCCTGAACTAACCATCTCCTCTAACTGGGCAAGACTTCCAGTGGAGGGACTGGGACCCTAATCCAGCCGTAAACCCTTCAACCTACACTTTATCCCACTCACAAGATGTGCTATGGTAAAGATGGTGCAGAAATTGTGGGAGTCACCAACTAATGATTGCCCAGTTGGAAACCCATACCCCAAGAGTGTGCTCACCCCCGAGGCCAGGACCCAGAGGCAAGACCTATAGACAATATAGGAAGCCACCAATATCCTAAGGGTTCTTTGGTTTTACAAGACAGTAAATTGACAATATTCCACCTCAGCAATGAAGGAATCCTACCATAAAGCTACATCTCTACCCAAAGAAAAGCTCTAGCAATAGCTGAGCCTCAGACATAAGTAGAAAGAGAAAGTGGTATTCCCCATGAAAATCTCACAGTCTTAATCTTTCTTTTCACTTCTGTGTCTATCATTTCTTCTATTACACAATGACTTGCTCCACCTAGTGAGTAATATGTATGACTCAAGTTCTCCAGTACCTGACCATTATGTTCAGTAGCTCCGAAGGCTCTAAATTTAAGGGACTTTCCCTTGGTTTAATCATATTTGAAAACAATGTTTTAAAATGTCCATGGTAAGTCAGGTATCTAAGCATGACAAAACATATTAAGGAGAAAATGTTTACATTGAGTGCAAATGGTCACTGAGGACCAACTGGGATATTAGAGTCATTTCTAGGCCAAGACTTGCAGGTCACAAAGGCACCATAGCTAATGATAACAGCATTTGAATTCCAATTGACTTAGACCAAAACGCTACAACTTCTCATTAGGTAGATTTCAGAGGGAGTTCAATTGCAATATGCATAAATTTAAATGCAAAATTTGAGTGTGTGGGGATGAGTGAGTTTCAGTTAGAAAAATGAGTTCTGTGCAGGTGTATAAACTTGAGTTTGGAGTCTCAGCTCTCACATGAAAGCTGGGCATGCCAATACCAACTCTGCTATGGGGGAGGTGATTTGCTGGGCAGCCAGTTTAGCTGAATCTGCAAACGCCATCTTCAGTGACAGAGTCTGTCTCAAAAAAAATGGGAAGAGAAATGAAGGAAAACACCCACTGTTGACTCCTGGCCTCTCCACATATGCACACACATATGGGAACACAGACCAAACAAAGACACATAAACTGAGTGTATAATGAAATGAACTTCAGTTATCTAGTTATATTTGTTTGAGGCAGACCATTGTCTGATGATTTCTATGAAATGTAACTTATATTTGATGTCTTTGATATCTCAGTATTAGCAGGGAAGTGATTCACCAAGCAGTAACTATGAGGCCAGGAAAGCAACAACTTTAGTTGTGTCTAATTCCGTGAAAAAGCAATTTTCTTTGAGACATTTTCATAAATGATTTTAATAGCTGCTTCACCATCTACCTCAATCATTTTGAAATGCATATGCTGCAGTTATGATGTATATTATAAACTCCTTTCCCAGAGTCAGAAGCCAACAGTCCATGTGAGCAATGCACAGAAATACACATTAACCCATAGAGAAGGCTGAAAAATTGCACATCCCCACGACATGGCCCTTTGGGAGGAGCTCTCAGAAGGAGCACCTATTTTTGTGACAGCCCAAGCAGTTGTCACTACAAGAGACGTCATCCTGAAGGCAAATTGTCAACTATGAAATGCAAGATATACAAGGCAGGTGTTGGGCGGATGAAAGAGCCCTTAGTGAATCGACCGCATTGTGGCTGGCTGAAGTGCATTCTCAGAAGCTCACTGCCCAGTGCTGACATAGACAGCCCAGTCAGCGTCTACACGGGAAGAAGCAAGACTTCTTTCAAAGGCAAAGAAATCTACAGAGAAGAAACATTGACTGCAAAATCTGATACACATGATGGTATTTTTAGATCTGTCAAAGACTGACTTGTATTTGCAGTTTTACTAGCAAGGGTTTAATATAAAATTAGTCTATTTGTGGTATTTTTGTATTTCATGGAGCTGGCCTATATGTTATCTTACCCAAATGTTTCTAGAAAGGCACAACATTCCCTCTATCTACTACACATTTCTCTTTTCAACTGTGCAATGCAAGGCCTCTTATCCTGCACCCATTGTATGGTATGCTTGGTGGAAATGGATGGGAGATGGAATTTGCTACTTTGTAACCATGGCAATAGCTAAAGAGTAAGGAGGTGATGAACATGTGGGCGATGCCTCTCTGCTGGGCTTCAAACCGAAAAGCTTTTGAAATTCTTTTCTTCAATGTGGGGGAAAATTTGATTGCAGAAAAAAATGGCAATTTCTCCATGTTTAAAACAAAGAGAAGCTAGCTGTTTTCATAGGCACATCATTATTATGTAATGGGTAACAATGTATTGTGTCGACACATACATACGTGTGTGGTTGAAAGGCACATGAGTAAAGCAGCAGCATAAAGCTGTTGCTCTATTTTAAACTACACGTATCCTAAACTTATCAGTCATTCATTTGACAACCATATTACTGAGTGACATTCGGATGTCCTCAAGGTCCATTATGGCATTGCTGGTCAAATACTTTGAAATATGATTAGGTCTAATTCTGATCAGATAAGGAGCCTCATACTGGTGTTGACAATGCAACCCTAGGGACTGCTTTTCAAACTGGGGGAAGTGGTAAATATATTATTGACAATAATGTCCAAAAAGCCAACAATTTTCTCATGCCCATCATGTTGGACAAGAAGAGTCCATCAGTGACACAATTCAGGGCCAATTGTTCAAGGGTCTTTAGAGAAATCAGTAAAGAATGGGTGACATTTTTATAAAGTTTAAATATCAACTTGAACTTTTTCAGCTTTGTGTAAGCTTTTTGGTTCATTGAACTGACTGAAGTTAGTTGTGTGTGGGGGGGGGGGTAAGTTTGGTGGGAGGAGATCTCATCAGAAGACATAGGCTCTTGCCTGGGCTTCATGCAGCTCTGGCTGTCCATCTTTGTCTCTGTGCATGCCAGTGCTACATCACTGTGACGATGGCGAAACTGGAGGAAGTGTCCAAAGCACGTGGGCACAAGGAGTAGACACATGCCCTTTGTGTCCGTTACCTCTTCCTCAACTTCATAAAATGTGGTAGGTCTGCTTTATAACCTGTGTCTAGGTCAGCGTGCAGGGCCACTAACAAGAAAATGGCTTGCACCCAAGATCACATGACCAAGAACTGTGAAGGAAAATAGAGCCCCAGGCTCCCCATTTAAAATCTAGTCCTCTTAAAGCGTCTGTTCAGGCAAAGAAACCCTGCAAATTAAGTGTAATTAGGCACTCTCGCACTTTCGGGCAATGTGAAAACGTGGATTGGTCCAATTACCTCAATAATTCAAGCCCCCCAAATATCCAAACACTTTCATGTTGTATGTCTGAATATCTCCAGCCAAATATCTGAATAATTGCAGCAATTATTCATATCATTTTGAATATATGTATAAATCTGGTCTTCTGTGGCACAGGGATGAGGGCAGTCCCTGAATTATGCCTCCAATTGTCCAACATAAATAGAGAGTATCATTTTTCATTTTCCCCTTCTAATTTGTTTCAAAATCCAGTGGCCTTTTTTTTATTAAATTGAAAGTTTATGGATAAATGAGAAAATCTTTACTGAAATATGGGACTTACCACTGTAATTTTGGTCTGAAATTGGCTGCTCACAAGCACAGCTTCATAGAAGCTCAACTCCATGTGACAAGACATGGCTTTCTTTGGAAACAGTGTTGAGAATGGGGGACACCTAAGAGCATTTTTGCCAACGCTTTCAGCTTTTATTCTACTTACAGCGATGAATTCTGATCCTGGATTAAATGCTTCACCTCTGCTGAAAGGGGTTATATTCAAATCAACCTGATATCAAGAGAGGGTTAAAATTACAGTAACTCAAGACTAAGAAAACCCACCCCCCTTTTTTTCCTAATCTTTACAAACCATTGACCTATTTCAAGAAAGAATTAAGTTCTTCTGATTTTATGCACCTCAGCTACAAAACTTCACATGATATCAACATTAAAATAGACATTGGCCACATTTAGCAAACAACCCACGAAAGTTTTAGAAACTATAGAAATGTGCATCAATTAAGGCAGATTAAGTGTAGTTCAAAACCTAGTGTCTGTGCTAACAAAATCTGTCAGGCCATTGCCACTTATGCGGCAAAATAAGCACAGTGCAGAGCACAAGGTGGGAATAGCATTACCGTGGATTGACAAGTCCATTGTGCTCTGAGCAGGTTCTACGTAGAAAGCATCAATGAAAGTGTCTTTCTTCACTGAGGAGTCTGTGTACACAATGGTCCACAGAGACAAGGAAGGAAGAGACACAGACACAATTATGGCCTCCGTGAAAGACTGCTCAGCCAAGGGGCCATGCTTAGCACATCCCCCACCGTCGGTGGGCGTGCCTTCTCTTCCGGGTGATAGTAGGTTCCCAGCTTCTTTACTCAACTCCCTATCTCTTGGTTTCAACCCTGTTTTATCTCAACGTATCAAAGGTTCCCTTAAGTTGCACAGTAGGGATATACAGAAAAAAAGTGACGTTGTTCTGCCTTGACTTTTACAGGTCTATACTCTCCTACTCCGTAGATCTCTTCAGTGCTTTAAGGAGGACAATATTTCTACAGCAGAGACTCGTGAGAGAAGTAGTCCACATATAACCTGTAAAAAAATTTTTTTAAAAGTATAAGATGGACCCAGAGAGAGGGCTAGCTGGTAAAGTCACTTGCCATGCAAGCCTGATGAGCTGAACTAGATCCCTGGAACCCACGTGATGATGGATGAAGAGAACCAATTCCACAGTGCTGTCCTCTGACCTCCTCATGTGGGCCTGGGTACTTGCCCCTTTGTGGAAGGGTGATTATCTATTTATACATCTGTCTGTCTGTCTGTCTGTCTATATATCTATCATATATCTATCATCTATCTATCATATATCTAGTGCTCTGACTCTATCTCTATATATCTCTCTTTTTCACACTTTAAAGAAATAGAGAAAATGACAGAACCAGATGTAGGTATAGCTTAATTTTTCAATTTTAAGGGACAAAATTCCCTTGCTCTTGGAGCAATCTGAGACCACTCATTATTTTAACCTAGAAAGAACCACCTTCAAATTAAACATTATAGAATAAAAAGGAAAGCCATTTGGAAAACTGCAATCACAAAAATATGAATGGAAAGTTCATACTTAAATAGCCAGCCTTTCTACAATGTCAGCTCAAAAATTCCTTGTACAAGAATTTTTCCCAAGAAAATACTCACTGCAGAACTTATCTGCCTAAGGCTGCAAAATATGTTTGAATGGATAAAATAAAGCATTTATTTTATATATTATTGTATGTATATGTGTATATATTTAATAACCATTTTATTCAATTATATACAATGAAATATATGTTACTTAGATATTATATAAATAATATATAATTAAATAAAATAAAGCTAATAAAAGGTTGTCTTTGAAATATTCAACTTAGTCTATCAGTAATTTTACTGATCTAACAGTACACCAGCTCCAACTCTGGTAATATTATACAATCATATCTACTTTCATTTACCTCACAGTCTTCAGGAAGGGGAAAATAGAAATATTTATTTGAATTACGATATGTGGTTATATGTTAACTGAACCAAAAAACAAGTTGAAAATATTGTGCTTCCAAAACAAGACTTGTATTTGCTAGTTACTGCTATGTAACAAATCAATCCCAAGCAATGATCACTTATGACCCATATATCACTGTATGATTGTGGTTAGCTGGGATTCCTCTACTCAGTATGTTCCAAATCTTGTTCATTCTCCTGCAAGCAGAAAGTTAACTTGAGTGTGTGATTTCATGGTGATGTTAGGCATGCAAGAGGCAATGCACACTGGAGGCACAATGAAACAGCACAGGGGGACACTGGAGACAGTGGGCACAGGGAAGACTGGGGACAGCAGACACACGGGAGACACCAGGGAGAGCAGACACAGGGGGGTTACTGGAGACAGCAGACACAGGGGATAGCAGACACTGAGACAGTGGGCATGGAAGACACTGAGACAATGGGCGTGGGGGACACTGAGAGAGACAACAGATACAGGGGAGATAACAGGGACAGCAGACACGGGGGGGGGACATTGAGACAGTGGGCATGGGAGACACTGAGACAAAGGGCGTGGGGGACACTGAGAGAGACAGCAGACACAGAGAAGCTGCTTTATGTAATAGTTTGTGGTTACTGAAAATGAAAATGGCCCTATGATATATGGGTGTTACATTTATTGGCTCATTGGTAGTATTTGCTGTAACTTTCTATTTCTTTGCTGTTCATTTTCTTTTAGTGCTTTAACAATGAAACCATACTTCTTTTATCACAATAAAAAGTTACTTCAGTTAAAAAAAAACACCTACATATTCAAACAATTCCAGTTTATTTTCTGCAGCAGCAGATACCCTGAATTTTACTTTTACATGTATATGTTCACCTAAACGCTACGGGGTTGGGGAAAAGCACTTCATACCCTGAGGTTTGCTATTTCTTTCTTCTCTGATATGAGCTCTGTCCATGGCTCATGACAGGAAGGCTGTCCTGTCTTCCCTCCCTGATTTTCTCCTTCTTTTATCACAGACAATGTTTCTTTCATTTTCTAAGGGAAAACACGGGGAGGCCATCCTCTCCATTTTTGGGGTGCCATGAATAGACGGGCAGAGCATGTTTCTAGGGAATTGCTTTCCCAATTACGCTAACATATTAAAGACAAGTAACTTGAGAAGGAAACTCACATTTCTCTAGCACTTTGCAGCAGATGTATCCTATTTACTCTTTATTTTATTGCTTAATGACTGGATCTGAAGTAATTGCACCCTTTGACAGATATTTATTTGTAAAATGTGATTCATTCAGGCAGACACTTGGAGAATGATTTTCATGCCAACAGTTAAAATTGTGTAGGCTGGGGAGCTGCTTCAAAAGATGCAAACACGCATGTGAATTCCACGCATCAAGCCCATCCACTTTCGGCTCCTTTAATTTTCGAAATGTCCCAGTTGACAATGAGGGCTCGCGAGCCAACAGCAGGGACTTCTGGACCTTAATCAACCACAATCACTGGCACCGTTCAGAATTAATTTCCTAACCATGAATCACCTGCAGACAATGAATCACGTTTTAGAGGATTTTGCCAAACAAAACAATCTATCATGCCCTGTACAACTTTTGAGGACAGGGCCATGGAAACTCATTTGACTAGCATAGTTGAAATAGCGAGTGTCGAGAGTATGCAGCAGGAGAGGGGAGCAAGAGATCGATGCCTGGGAGACGTCCGACACAGCAAGTGCAGGCATTTCCAGTCAGCTTTTACCTAGGACCTCAGAATGCTTTCCATTGGTGTCTGATTCAGGTAGAAAGTGGTGGGAATAATATTTAAAATATTCAGGTTCTTCAACAAAAGAAGCATTTTAAAATAAAACAACTATGTCTCTCTCTTCCTCACACACACACACTCTCTCTCCCTCTCTCTCCCTCTCTCTCCCTCTCTCTCCCTCTCTCTCCCTCTCTCTCCCTCTCTCTCACACGCACACACACATGCACACGCAAACACACATACACATACACACATGGTAATTATCAATATGATTGTCTCAATATCCAATGCTCTTTTCCAGGTTTAAAACAATGACACAAGCTACTTGTATTTATTTCTGAACAGTATGAGAAATTAGGTCATTTTGCTCTTAAAAACAAAATATTGAATATTATACATACATGGCAGTGAATGAGAATGACCCCTGTAGATTCATGTGTTTGAATACTTGGTCTCTAGTTGGTGGAACTGTTTGAGAAGCATTAAGAAGTATGGTTTGTTGAAGATTGTGCATCATTGGAGTGGGCTTTGAAGTTAACAAAAACTCTCTCTCTCTCTCTCTCCCTCCCTCCCTCCCTCTTTCCCTCCCTCCCTCCTTCTTTCCCTCCCTCCCTCCCTCCCTCATCTCTGTCTGTTTGTCTTTCTGCTCATGTTCATGGATCAAGATATGAGCTCTCAGCTACTGCTCCAGCACCCTGCCTGCCTGCTCACTGCCGTACTCCCACCATGATGGCCATTGACTCCAACCCTCTAAACACTATAAGCTCCAAATAAACTCTTTCTTTATGTATAAGTTGCTTTGGTCATCGTGTCTTATTCCAGCACTAGAAAAGTAAATAAGAAAACATATTATCAAAATTAAAAGTGGTCATTTATAAACGACAATTTTACAAATTAAATTTGATTATGGGGCTGGGGATGTGGTTCAAAAGACACTGTCTACTTACAAACAGGAGAACCAGAAGTGGGATCCACAGAACCCACATGAAATCTGGGCAGACATGGCAAATATATACTGTTACAGCAATTGGGAGGGACAGACTGGATCCATGAGTTAAGTTGTCTTGTTAGCATAGCTAGATTCCACAAGCTCTAGCTGCAGCAAGATCCCCTGCATCCATGAATAAAGTGGAAATGGACAGAGGAAAATACTGGACATCTCCTTTGGGATCCATATGCAACAAATTTATACTTGCACATGTGTGTGCACATGTGCACACACATATATATGTATGCCTTCAGATATATAAACATGTACACACAAACACACACATAGACAACACATATACAAGCAAGCAATTTGATTACAGTAAGTTTTAAGCTAGAACATTAAAAATGATATACAAAATAGAAAAATAAAGGCTTTGCCAATACAAGTTGTTTAACACATAGTGCTGAGTCACACAAAGAAAATAATGAGTATGTGAGTTATTAACAAAGAAGAACCATAAATAATAAGAATTGGTTGATTCATTATTAACATATGCCAATTTGAAATTTGCAGACAAATATATGGATCTAGAAAACATCATATTGAGTGAGTGAGGTAGCCCAGACCCAAAAAGACATGTATCATATGTACTCACTCATAAGTGACTTTTAGACATAAAGCAATGAAAACCAGCCTACAATTCACAATCTTAAAGAACCCAGATAACAATGAGGACCCTAAGAGAGTCATATATGGATTTAATCTACATGGGAAGTAGGAAAAGACAAGATCTCCTGAGTAAATTGGGAGCATGGGGACCATGGGAGAGGGTTGAAGGGGAGGGGAGAAAAAAGGAGGGGAGCAGAGAAAATTGTATAGCTCAATAAAATCAATAAAAAAGAAATACCAGAAACTCAAACTACCTTAAATGTTCTTTGCATTACTGATATTACCATCTATGAAACTGTCATTATAGATTTGACCACTGTTGGCACACACAAAAGAGGAGTAATATTCATGTCATATGGTACAGGATAAAATAATTTTCTAGACAGGCAATCAACATTCCATTTTCGATAATGAAAACTGGTAGAGAAGACTATAAAGCTCCCATATTCATTCAGTCATTAGGCAGGGGAACCAACCACATTAAAGGTTAAGGACATGGAGTGAGACCAGTGGAAACAGCTGTGACTCTGAAGCCACTTGCTTAGAGCATCCTTTGCCTTCACTAGAGACTTCCAATCTCTTGTCTATCATCTCAGACTGCCTTAGCGCCTTGGTTTACATTTCTTTTCTAGGGTTTCCATTATCCTAGTGAGTCCTTCGAAAGGTCTGTGTTCAACTCAAACCAACCAAGGCTCTGAGCATATTGAATACTTGCCCAGGGCCTTTTAACCTCCCGCCAGGTGCCCTCAGACATCCATGAGCAAGTCAGAAATTAGGCACTTTGAGCATTACCTGATATTGTTCCCGTTTCAAAGATACAAACTCAGACTCTATGATTACTTGACCCCCAGTTCTTATTCTCTGCCTATTGCTTTAGTGTCACCCTGTTTGATGTGACCTTTAATGTCACAGCTGCTTGAAGATATATCATCAGAGCCATGTAGGGTCTTCTGTTGCCCTGTGGGGTCTTCTGCTGCTCTAGTCCTTTGATTCCTGGAATAAAACATGTAGTAAATACACCATCTTCATGAAATTTACCCTTTTGTTCTCAACAATAGAAGTTTTTTTCTATTAGACAATAGCTTCAATTCCCTCACTCATTCCTTACTGTCCTTGTTTCAATATCTTGACTTCCCTAATAACTATACTGGCATATTCCATGCCTGAAGGAATCCAACCACTTTTATCTCACCATATTAACCCCAGGACATGAACACAATTTGAAAGAAATCTCCCAAGTATGGATGTAGACAGGACAATAACCCATGGTTTTCACAGAAGCAGATGGGTTCTCATCATTTCCCAAGAATCCATTCTCCTACCTTGATCCTATTGTGACTCTGTTTGGTACCACTACAAACAAACGAGCATGTTTAACAATGTGGGCACCCAAAAGCAGCAAGCCTTAAATAGACCTCCAGGTGAATTCACGGTTGCCTGCTGGGACTGACAAATGATGCTCATTCTTGTCTTTTCAGAGAACATCTGGAGCCATTCTTCTTTACTTATTCAGAACTTGGAGAAGGAGGAAAATAGGAAGTTTCTCGGCCTCAGCTGGATGGAATGAATCTGTTTTGCCAGAGAGCTAAACATTTTGGGGACATTAACCTGAGCTACCATTCAGCAGCAACATTTAAAGTATCCCAGAGTTGTGTATACAGGAAAACGTGAATGGGTGGCTTGCCTTGGGTGCCTGAGAGGAAGCCATAGCACCTGTGATCAGGACACTGGTAAACACTGCTGGACTTTGATAATTATTTCATGTTGTTTTTCCTTAGCTTTCTACTTGTGATGTATGCCTGGCTATGCTAACTTAGCGCAGCTGGGAAGACTGAACGGTGATGGAGGTGGGTCTTGTATCTATTTGTTGCTTTCCTTGGTTAAACCATGTGGGTGGCCAGGCGCTGGGAATGCTGCTCGCTGCTCCTCATTACAACAGAACGGAGCGGTGTGTGTGAAATACCTGCTACAGTATAAAATCCACAATCCACAACTCAGAGAAAGCATGTGATATTTGTCGTGACTTCTTTCATCTAATCTCTGGTTTCATTCATTTTCCTGCAGATGAAGTCATTTCCTTCTTCTTTACGGCCACATCGAATTCCCTGGTGTGCACATATTGCATTTTCTTCTTCCATTCCTCCATTGATGGACACCTAAGGTGATAGTATTGAGTTAGTGATTATGAATAGGGTGACGATAAGCATCGGTGTGCAAGTATCCATGATGTGCACCCATGGACCATATGATAGTTCTGTGAATATCCTCTATACTGATTACTTTCCATTTTCTCTGCACACTCACTAACATTTCGTGTTACTTTATATACTACGGTCCACATAGACTATTTCTCCCCAAACAGCTCTTACTTACCTAGTTTCTTATCACAAGACTCTAAGTCATGACATCTTATCCTTGACCCCCTGCCTCCACCCCTCTTCACTCATGCATATAGGACGTGCTACAGTGGTTTCTCCGAGATGGCTTCTCTCCAACCCTCATGCTAATCACCATCGCTCTCTGAACATCAGGCCTCTGATATCTGGTGGCCTTCACTATATCTTTGGACTATAATTGTCCTAAGTAAACTTACAAACATCCCTCATTTTATGAATCTGGCTCTTCAGTTTTAATAAGAGCATAGATAGGACACGATAGTTATCTAAATCCACAAGGGATATTAGACGGTTTCTAAAAGCTTAACCGAACCACTTTGCTCTTGCTTGAACCTCTAAGAACTCTTACTATCGGGTACTGCTGTCATAGGACAAAACTGTTTCCGGGCATTTGCAGCATGCACGACTTCTTACCCAGACAGTCCCAAGGATAGGTGCCCTCAAAGCCCAACTCCATGGCTTGTGTCAGGGTTACTTACAAAAACATGGACAGGAGCTGCATCCAGGAGTAAAAATACTCAGAGACAGCTGCATCACTGAAGCCCATCGAAGCTCACAAAAGCTGAGAATGCGGAGGACACTGCCCAGCCTGTAGCTGGTACTCCACAGGCTGTAGAGTGGCTCTTCCAGGTGACTCAGTTGGTCTAAATCTCTCCCAGGCAGTTCATTGGCTTTCTGCTCCTTCCAGGCAGCTGGTCTGACCTCGGTGTCCTCTCTGCAATTCATCTTTGCCTGAGAGCAACTCTCAGCTTTTGCTGTGTATTCTGACAGGGAGGAGCATAATGAACCTGGTCTCTTTCAGGGACTTCCTGAAGCTGTGTTGTTTACCTTTTTGCTTAAGGAGCTTCCCTGTAGGATGGAATGTTTCCGTCTCAGAGGAAATTGATATAACAAGTGTGTCTGCAGAGTTTAACTGTATCCCCACTGTGAACTCAAAAGATCTTTCCAAAGCACATGTGTGGGACCACTACAGTAGCTTGTGAGTTACAGAGACCAAGAATGTCACATGTTAGGATTCTTCTTAATCTTTCCTCTCCTTTCTCAACTCGTAAAATCACTTAGTCCAACTTTTCACGTGTTCCATGCTTTGCTATCTAAAATCCTGAACATATTGCTTCTATTTAACTGCAATCCTCTCCCTAAACAGACATTTTATGTCATCTCTGGCCAAACCTCAGAGAGACTTTATATTCTGCCTTCCAGGTAATCATTTTTTTAATTTCACAGTGTATTTTATAAGTCTTGTTAGCAACTTTTGCTTTTCCTCTAGACTTTTGTTATAATTGAATTTATTATTTATTTCTTCATCCAAAAATACACCTTATGAGGATAAAAATTATTTTGTCCCACTCTGTATTTGAAAAATGAGGATTAACTTTAGAATATAGTAGTTAATATTATATTAGTATTATAGTAGTAATATAGTAGTAAACATTAATAAAGTTATTAATGTTTGGGTGCCTGAATTTAGAACTGAGATCAAAAGAATCACAAGTTACAATTGTAGAGGTCTTAACACAGTTAAAACATATTGATTGCAATTACTAGAACATTTTTACATTTAGAAAAATAATCTACAAATAGATTTAGAGTAATGAATTAAACATCATATGTCAAAACATGCAAGGGTCTGGAAACATCAGTGTCTGCTTGCTTTCTGAGTTATCTCTGTTGCCATAGAACTCTCGCACAGCGTGTTCTGGCCAAAGCCCTGTAGTCTTCCTCATGGAGGCTGTGTGGTAGGAGTTATGAGAACATGGTGATCCTAAATACATTAATCTGTCTGGTGAGCCTCCTCTTTGTTTTATGTCAGACTTGTCTCGGGTGTCTTAGGAAGTCATGCTCCTACGATAGTGAATCATCCTAACACTATCACTTGTTAATACTATTGTCATTTCTTATTCCTGCTACAGTAGACCTGGCACTACCTCTGTAATGGCACCATTCACACTGCTTTGTTAGCATTTTCCGCTCATGAGTAAGAATGGCATGAGGAAGCTGGATGTGGCCATCCACACCTAAAACAAGAGCTACATGGGAAGCTGCAGGAGGGACAGCACTTCGGCTCGTGTGACCAAGAACAATTTGAATGACATAGCAAGATCCTGTACCAAGCAATGTACTCAAATGTTAAAATGTTTTAAAACAAAATATAATATGATCTAAGCTAGAGCTGACAGTGACAACTTGGACGCAAACAAAACAGAAGATGCAACCTGTAGGCTGTCCCTGCAGCAGTTGCACAGAAAATGCACATCTGAACTTGACCTTAGCAAGCATCCTTCTGGCTTTGTGCTTGTAGTCATCAGGAAGAAGCCTGGGGATGCCTGCTGATGCTCATGGGTGCAGAAGTGTCTGAGTTGATGACTGACTCTTCTAGGGGTCTGATGGAGAAAACTCTCAATGGTTTTGCTGGTTTCACATGAACAGGGTAGAGTTGCAGACTTAAACACAGACATCTTCTTTTCCTCCTTTTAGTTTGCTTACTCCATCCTTATTCATGCTTCTATCTACAAGTTATCTTAATAAGCTTTGTGTACCAAAAGGAAAAGTTTGGAGAATATAATGTAATGTCTGAAAGACATACAAATTCCACTGTTCATGAAAATTCAAAGAGTTCTGAAGGATGAACGTCTGGTCTACATCAGCATCAAAGAGCTATCTCAGATCTTTCTCCAGTTCTCCCTCAGAATGTGTATGGAACTTTAATGTTATAGATTGGTGACTCCCCAGTGAATCCCATGCTGTCCTGACAATCACGCTCTTTACCACCCTGAAGGTTTAACTACAAGAACCTTTAATTAACAGGGTTGGGCAAATCACTGGGGGTGCTGCAGCATGGCTGTTCAGGAAATGTCTGGCTGCCTTCTTCCTCTAAAGTTTCACAAGATTGCTTGTGGAAATGCTTCGGCTGAATGTTGATGGTATGTCCAGTTCAATCAATCAACCAGCAAATATTTGTGTAAAGCTTTGAATTATCAGTACTGCTAGATTGACACACCCTTTTTCATTGGCCAATGTGCTGTTCACACAAAGGTCAGGAAGCCCCTTGGCTGACCACAATGATTACTTCCTACTGCTTTGGTTTTCTAAATAAATAACAAATAATCCACCAACAAGCACTTATATGGTAAGTATGCATATGTATCTTCTGGTATAATGAATCAATGAATCAACATTCATTATTTATCTTCTTTTTTCCTCCTTTTACTTTAGACTTTGAAAACATGATCTTGCTCACCACCCAAACTAGCCTTGAACCCATAACCAACCATAGCTGCCATGCTCAGGATCTCTCCTTATTGCACATACTTCTGCTCTTTCAATAACAGACTATTATATTAATACCTAGCATTTGAATAAAACTGTGTATCTAATAATATATTTTAATTCTTACGCTTACCAAAGATATAATAGCTTTTCCCCTTTTATAGTTGAAGGAGCACACCTCTCAGTCCTACTCTAAAGGGACTGAGAATGTTGTCAGTATGTACAGTACCTGAGTAGCACACCCACAATGCCCTGAGTTCGATCTTAGCATTGCAAAAAACTAGGCATGGTGGTGTACACCTGTAACTTTAGTACTTTGAAAGTAGAATCAGGAGGATTTAGAAGTCCAAGATCATCCTCACTTACCTAGCAAGTTCAAGGTCAGCCTGAGCTATATGAGACTCTGTCTCAAAGAGCAAAAAGAAAGAACTAAGAAAAAAAGAAACAGGAGGAGAGAGAAAGGAGAGAGGGAGGGGGAGGTATGGAGGGAAGGAGGAAGGAAGGAAGAAAGGAAGGAAGGAAGAAAATAAGGAAGGAAGGAAATAAGGAAGGAAGAAAGGAAGGAAGGAAGGAAGGAAGGAAATAAGGAAGGAAGAAAGGAAGGAAGGAAGGAAATAAGGAAGGAAGAAAGGAAATAAGGAAGGAAGAAAGGAAGAAAGGAAGGAAGGAAGGAAGGAAGGAAGGAAGGAAGGAAGGAAGGAAGGGAAGGAAGAAAGAGCTAAAGCATGCACACCTTTAATCCCAGCACTCAGAAGTCAGAGGCAGGTAGATCTCTGAGCTCAAGGCCAGCCTGGTCTACATAGTAAACTCCAGGGCAGCCAGGATACACAGAGAGAACTTTTCTTGAAAAATAAAACACAAAACAAACAAAGAAAGGAAGGAAAAATGGAAGGCTGAAATATTTTGGTTTCAAAATAAATTTTGTTTAGATAAGAAGCAAAATTGTTTTACTTCCAAATTTAGTATTTTCCACTTTTCTCTCATTCTAAGGCAGAATTTGGAGTCTCGCCCATTGCTGAGTCCTTTGTTCATATTCCTGGACTGGTCTCCCAAACTTGAGAGTTTTCTTCAAGTCCCCTTATCTCACAGGAATTGCCTTGGTACAAGTCTGTATAGGCATGGTTCAGGAGACATCTCTTAGATTCATGGCTTTTAGAGCACATGTGCTTTGCTGAATGCTAAGACAATGCCCACTATTCATCTCTCTGGCTCTTCTTTTCATGGCAGCCTGGCTATAACCCCGACATTCTACCCAATTCATGATTGACCTTCACATCACTAAAATCAAAGGCATGTTCCCTTATACTTAAAGCTCTCACTGTAGAAGAGGAGGTAGAAAGAGTATTGAGGACCTGAGACTGTAGGTGACTATAAGAAAGCATTGTTTTCTGGACACAGCGGGGCAACTGTACACATAAATTCACAGTGGTGGGTACAGCACACATCAATCTGTGCAGCCCAATGTAGAACAAATCTCAGCGTGGAGTGGGAAGGCGAGCACACAATCCCACCCTAGCCATAGAGCTATTGGCAATGGTTAGCCGCTCGCATGGGGAGAGGGCGTTCTCTCAAGACTGAAGCCTCTGGTACGTCAACCACACTCCAGTGGTAGACCACACATCCGAGAACATTTGGGTAGCACACATTAGTCTTGAAGGGAAAAAAAGACACAGAATTGGATGGGTAGGGAAGGGGTGAATATGATCAAAGCAATCGTATGAGACTCTCAAATAATAAAGCAAGCATCTTAGGAAAGTGTGCCCTGAGCCTGCTGGGAGTTTTTTAAGATTTGAACAAATCTTAAAAAAAAAAATAGTTCTCTTTGTTTTTGAATTTTCAGGAACTAGAACAATATAGAACAATATAATAGTAAACAAAGCCTGGAAGTGAGGTTGGATTATGCGATGCTGTCATCTGGAGCCTGGGTATCCTCTCAGACTTGTGTATCAGAGCTGTGATTTCAGAGGAGCAGAGTTAGGAGGTGGGGTCTAGTGTGTTATCCTAAGTCATGGTGCGTGAAAGCGGTTGTGTGGCTCTGGTCTCTCCCTCTCTCCCTCACTTTCTGTGTAGCAGCCATGAGGTAGGCAACTCTACTCCTGCCAGTCTGTAGGCCCAAGAGCAACAGGGCTCATTGATCAGACTGGAGACTCCCTACATATGAGCCAAAACAAAGGTTTCCCTGAAGTTTCTTATATTAGGTAAGTATAACAGCAGTGGAAACTCATATTCCTCATTCACAGCCCGTGTGGCTTCAAGCAAGATGTGTAGCATGTTGCTTCATCCATGTGATAAGGATGGCAATAGTAGGGGACAAGAGCTAGCTCAGCGGTTAAAGCACTTGTCCTGGAAGCAGCAGCGTGATGCTCAAAGTTTGTGTCACCAAGAACCCACATCAGTACCAGTGGTTGTACTTATACTACCTGCTTGTACTTCCAGCACTCAGGAGACAGTGATAGAAAAGTCCTTAAGCAAACTGTATAGCTAGACTAGCTGTGACAACAAACCCTGGGTTTAATTGAAGAACCCTACCTGAACACAGAGAAAGAATGATTGAAGGAGACTCCTGACATCAGCCCGCAGCTTCCATGCACATACACGTGTCTGCATATCCTCCCAGACCCCAATAATTATAGAGAAACTAAATTAATTACAGCATTGTTTGTCCAATAGCTTAGGTATATTTCTAGCTTACTCTTACATCTTAAATTAACCCATTTCTATTAATCTATGTATCGCCATAAGACTTGTAGTTTACCAGTAACATTCTCCAGCATCAGTTTCCTTTGGCAGCTACACAGCATCTCCTCCACTCCACCTACTTTTCTCCTCTATCTCTGTTTGGAATCTGCACCTTGCTCTATTCTGCACTGCCACAGGCCCAAAGAATGTTCTTTATTAACCAATGGTAACAAAACACATTCACAGCATACAGAGGGGAATCCCGCATCATACACACATGCACATGTGTCTTCCCACACTGTAGATCTACACACATGCACATGGGTCTACATATTCTCCCACAGCTGTAGATTTACACACACGCAGATATTCACAGGAAAAGAAAAAAAAAACCAACAGTAGTATCTGCATCATTGACTACACGGGAATGTTTGAGGAGTTAATATACACAAAGACTTGAGGAAATCACTAACATATTAGACCCACAACTATTAGAGACTTAGTTAGCACCCTACTTGTTTGGCATACTACCTTTTCTCTTCTTTAGTCACAATCTCTTCACTGGTATCTGTGGCTCCTGATGAATTAAAATACCAACTCCATTCACACCTCTCCATCACAGGTCATTTTTTGGAAATCTTGGTCATCACATACAGCTTCTGTTTTTATGCATCCACTTTTGGCTCACATGCCTCTCCCAACTGGTCACCTCTGTGCTAGGAAGCATAAGCATGCCATGTGCTGAGAATAACACTCTGTGATGTTGGCACTGATAGTCGAGTCCCAAGAAGTCAATATCCCATCTCCTCTATAGCTACATTCTTCAGACCTTCTTCAGAACGTCACCTACCATGTGGACTATTGAAACGTTCAAAGGACTTACTTCTCAACACTCTGATCTCTTTAATTCCATTGTCTCAGCTTCTGGGAGAACAATCTTTTCAAACACAAGAAGGTCTTATGCTTAGAGAATATTGATGTTTTCTTTACTCTCTCATAGTAAAGATGGGCTAGCTCCTTGGCTGAACTCAAACGACACACAGGTGATGTGGGAGTGATTTCTTATTAATAAAGAAACTGCCTAGGCCCCTTGATAGGCCAACCTTTTGGTGGGTAGAGTAAACAGAACAGAATGCTGGGAGAAAGAAGCTTAGTTGAGGAGTCGCCATGATTCTCCCACTCCAGACAGACGCAGGTTAAGATCTTTCCTGGTAAGCGCACCTCGTGGTGCTGCATAGATTATTAGAAATGGGTTAAGAGGCTAAAACTAATGGGCCAGGCAGTGTTTAAAAGAATACAGTTTCTGTGTAATTATTTTGGGGCATAAGCTAGCCATGTGGTAGGCCGGGTGCCAGGGACGCAGCCTTGCTGCTCTTATCACTACACACAGGTCTCAGTTTTAAGGTACCTCATGCTCTCTTTTGCTAGCATTGGCCATTGTTTTATATTATTAAAACCCATCAGCCACCTCAGTTGAGGGCCCGGGTATATGCCTCATCTCTTCCTGCGCTTTGAGGCTTCTTGTCTGTGGTATTGCATTCTCAGGAAAGCATGATATGATCTTCATGACCAGGCATGTTTTATATCCCTCTTGTTTTTAATGCTTAACATGATTGTGTTTTTATGGCATTCTTTGATTATGTTTGTCTCATAGTAAACTGCAAATTCTGTGAGACTGTGCCATCAGGAGCCCACGCTGCAACAAGGATTTCACACACATAGATGTTACTAAAGACACTGGATGAATGACTTTTACCCTTAAGTTCTTGAAATCCAGCTCTGTGACTATAGGTTATATAGCAACATGACCCTCATGTTGTAGAAGAATTACCTGTGTGATATGTACAGGCTAGTTACAATCGAGTTGCTAATAACTCTGATTAAACCCTAGTAGGCTTGAGTAGACATGGCCACAGAAGTTGAAGTCGAATGAGTTGGTGGTTTGTTAGAGAAATTATCACTTGTCTGGCACAACTGCAGGAAGAAAGCATACCAGAACATTCCCTTCTCTTAAGATTTCTTAGGCTGCAGTCCCTGGGTCCTCTATACTCACACGTCAGTGTGGTAGGACACAAACCTGACAGGAGGGCTTTATTAACTGTGCTGCATTTGCACTGCAATACAGAATTTATATTTGAATGCTTTCTTCCATAAAGCAGTGGCTGTTTCAAATTACGATGACTAAACACAGACTACAGATACTCCCAAAACCACAGCAATGGAGCAAGCTGGGAACTGCATTATTTTATCTTCAGAGTGGCCAGAATGTTTCAATCTTCATTTTTTTGATGACTTCATAGAGAAATACTATGTTGTTGACTTTACAAAAGAGAATGTGAAAAGAAATTAGAAAAGAAAGGAAGGAAGGAAGACAGAAGGAAAGAAAGAAGGAAGGAAATAGGGATAGAAAGAGAGGAGAGAGAGAGAGAGAGAGAGAGAGAGAGAGAGAGAGAGAGAGAGAGAGAAGAAACTCCTAGGCTTTTGTTTTGAATTTTGCAATTCTATCACAATGTCTAAGAAGAAAAGAAATAGTTTTCTGACTTTGATGTTCAAATGTCAAGACAATAAATTGCTTCCATTACAAAATGATGACTGCCTGGAAAATAATTGTCCTATTAATATTAGAGCCTTTTTGAAGCCGTTGGACAGTTCATTTGAATGGCCACAAGAGAGCAGTAAGAAATTAAACCTTGGACAGTGACTCAGAGTCACACTGATGTGGGCTTTTTGCTATTAGGAAAATTTGAAAGCCAGATTGACTGCTCTTGTTCATAGACTTGGAGAGACTGTCCAGGACTCCACTCTTCCCCCTTAAGGCTGTGTAGCCAAGAGGGGCAATGTTGACACCACCAGTTAATTACCGGGAAAGAACTTTGAATTAGAACTTCCAAGAAACCCAAGTTCATGTGTGAAAATGGAAAAATTTCTCACTTAGAGCACAGGGACGTCTTGAGAAGTTACTGGCCTGTCCCTGTGGAATATTCAAGATGGAAAGGTATGTGGCACACTACACAGTCCCATGGGGAGACCTGGGCATCTTTTAGAGCATGGGCAGTATTTAAGAGTGTCAGCAACCAGGAGCTTCTAAAGTTCTAATTCTACCCTTCCTTTTTGAGGTTTAGCTATTGTATAAAGTGGTATGTGAGGAGACTGTGATATTTCTTAAATCCTTTCCTTATTTTAATTTTTATATACTCTGCCCTCTTTGCTCACAATAACTTTGCCAAGTTTGATATAGTGTCTTGGACATCAAGATTTTTAAAAGAGAATTTTAAAAACACAAATTCACACACACACACACACACAAAAACTGGCCACAGCATTAGTATGGTAGCATGAGATGTTGCTTTGTATCAGTTCAAGAAAAAAATTAACAACTGGTTAAAAAATAAATAAAATTACTTGAAGCTCAACTAAAGCAGAATCACAGTCAATATGCATGTGAGAATTAGTCATTCATGCTTGAACATTAAACAGCAAAATGCAAGTTAGGATGGAAAGTTTGTGTGAGCAAACAAACACAGACTGAAAACAACCACAACGCTTTGTATTAACAGAATGATGGCATAGAACACGTGGGGCAGATGTGGAGCAGCCATCAACAGGACAGGAATAGTACAGGTCAACAAGGTTTACAATGTGAATTTCCTTTAACTTAGTCATTTTCTCACTTGTAATTAATGCTATAGAAAGAGTCAGACAAACTACATTTAGAGGATTCAATAGAAGAGAGAATAAGAAAAGTAAAAACTATGTCTAAAAGAAAAAAAGGCAGTAAAAATAAAGGTATAGAGATGAAGTTGGACTGTGATGAAAGACACAGAAAATATAAACATATATGTGCTGGCACTGACGATGTGGGATGCATTTTAATTCACAGTAAGTTTGAAAACATCCTAAGTGATTCAACGTAGAGGATGAACCTATGGTTAGTTGCATAGGAAAAAATCTGTATATCATTTTCAAAGTAGCAATTACTCCTGGATATAAGCCTTAAAAATAATATCTCTCTCTCTCTCTCTCTCTCTCTCTCTCTCTCTCTCTCTCTCTCTCCTCTCTCTCTCTCTCTCTCTCTCTCTCTCTCTCTCTCTTTGTGTGTGTGTGTAAGTGTGTAAGTGTATGAGTGTGTATTTGTTTTTTTTAAAGAACTTGAGGTTTTTGTTTCCTTGCTTGCTTTGTTTTAAAACAATATATTACTTTCAATTTCATTAAAAGCACACAAAAATTTATTTCTATCTTTTAGAAAATCCTCAAAGAATCTTAAAAGTTAGCTTGGCAAATTCAGGAAAAGGTTGAAATTTGACATCCACATATCAAGTGACCATAAAAACATATTAACAAAATACAGCATGTGTAATTTACAGTTTCTTCATATTATGAAAAAAAATATGTGTTGAAAATTTTCCAGAGTAGCTTTGGATGTTATTCACAGTCAACTTATACACGTAGGGTATTTTTTAAATCAGTTTAAATAGATCTTTATATCTTTACATGTAAAAGCTTTTCCTTTTCCAAAGAGACAGGCTCTTCCTTCCCATTTCATTCATGACCAAGCCAGTGACTGGCAGTTCACTCACTCCATTATTTTCTAGATGCTTTAACTGACTGTCTGCTCATTGATTTTCAGTTCTATATTTAACCTATTGCTAATATAATGAAATGCATTCCAAAAGGAATTTTACTTAATGTGGCCTCTGTCTGGCTTCCCTCATCATGAGTCAGAATTTAGAGATGGGCTAATAATTTTATATTTTGAAAAAATTATGCTTCTTAGAATAACACATGATCAATTACTATTCTTGACCAAGTTTGGAATACCTCTACAATTTTTTTTAAAAATTATGAATTATCACATATTTCTTTTAAAGCCACTAATATATCAGATTTAAAGCAACACTGCAAGATACATATTATCACATCCCCAATATATGCTATTAAACTAATTATAGTAAGCACAATTCTTTGTCTATTATGACTGTAGTGAAACTGGAGAGCATCTCATGAGTGAGCTCTGTTGCTCATATAGGAATTCATGTTTCCTTGGAAGAGGCGCTATCCTCAATTTAATCATATACAGGAGTCCATTTCTTTATATCGGGGAACACTCTTAGGCAGGAAAAAAATATTCTTTTCTTCCTGCTTAAAAGTTTAGGGAATGAGAACCAGACTGTAATGTTGAGTACAAGGCAGGTTAAACCAGTAGGCCAGTTAGCCTTCTCTGTTTCCCCCAGATGAAGTGAAAAGGCTGAGGTTCTTGTTCATGTCTTTGTGTTTTCTTGTTTCTAGTCTATGGATTAGAACTGGTGTTCTCACTGACTCTCTTAGTTGTCCCCAATTCCCATTTATAATGAATTTTATCTTTCTCAGGAAAAAAGAAATGGTGTCATGGAGACACGAGACCAGGCAAGGAAAAAAACACCTGTTTTATTCATCATAACTGAAAATGTAGTCATAAGCTGCTGATGAAATTTTCTTTGGTAGCCATAGCATTCAAATATTCTCCTTGTGCAGCTCATTGGGTGTCTGGAGACAGGACAGAGAGGTAGCCGTGCTGTCATATTTAAGCAGGTACATTAGTCATCGTCTGCCCTCCTTCTAGCTAATAACAAGAGTTACTTCTCACAACGCCTTTGCCTTTTTTTTTTTGATAAAAAGCTCTTTAGAACTTCCAAGGATCTCCTAATTCTTGACCCAATCTCTACCTCGTTGTCTCTCGATTTCATGAATTTCACAGCTTCAGCTCTTCCCGTGTTTTTCTACTTTTACGCAATACGATGAAAACTAGAATTAAATTTAAATTTCTAGAAACTCCAAAAAGGAGGACTGGAAAGGGCTTAGTCAGTTAAGGTCTTAATTTGCAAGCATGAGAACCTGACTTAGATGTCCAGAACCCACTCCAGAAGAAAAGTCGGTAAACCCGCATACGGGAAAACAGAGGCAGGTGAGCTACTCTTTGAAGAAGAATCCCTGGAACATAACAGCTAACCAGTCTCATCTCCTTGTCAATCTCCAGGCAGGTGAAAGCCCTACTTTCCTAAAAATGTCATTGACAGCTCTTGAAGAAAGATATCAGTTTGTCCTGTTGCCCCTACATGAACCTGTGCATGCACAAACACACACACACATGATAGATAGATAGATAGATAGATAGATAGATAGATAGATAGATAGATAGATGATAGATAGATAGATAGATAGATAGATAGATAGATGATAGATAGATAGATAGATAGATAGATAGATAGATAGATAGATAGAGATATAGATAGATCTCCACACATACAAACATACAAACATAGAGGTGTTATTGGAAGTGGAGAGCTGGCTGGGGCAGAGGAAGTAATCATCTTCAGTGATGTACTGCCTGCTGAGTTACACATATTCCTGTAGACAGCTCCACAGCAATGCTCACACTGACTGCTCTAGTTAAATCCACTAAATCACAAAGCAAAACAACCAACCAAACAAGAAAACCCGTGAAAGTAGGATGATGACCTAATGGAAAGAGAAGAGTGGGAGGAAAAGGGGGGAAGTTGTGACCAGAATTATTGCATCCATGTATGAAATTACTAACAAATAAATTAGAAGGAAGGACAGAAAGACAGGGAGGGAGGGACGGAGGGAGGGACGGAGGAAGGGACGGAGGGGGGAAGGAAACTAAAAGCAGCACACATGCACACAGCCAACAGCCAGAAAGGTAAAGATGCAATAGAGGAGGAGGGACGGGAGTGGGTGGGATGAGAGCTGGAAATGTGGAGAGCTTGCTTCCTTCCTTTGCACTAGTCACTGAACACTTATCTGCCTTGCAAAGGAAGTTTATGACCATGTCCTTGAAGCTATGCTTTGAAGAAGTTATGGAAGAGACTTCTGGAAAAGCATCCAGGATTATTTCCATCTCTTTGTTTGAACATCCCTCATGTTCAAACACCAAGGAAACAAACTTGTTGCATTGCAGCATGTCTTTTCGAACTCTTCTTATATGTTAAGAAACCCAGCTTTATTTTCTTTTAGTGGAGTTACTAGCTATGTAAGCATGAGACTTGCAGCTTATTGAAAACAAAATATCAAATGACTATGATTTTGTCAACATTGATTAAACACCTAGCATGTTTTAGGTTCTCTCTCTAGGCTACAAGATAAATTAAATGCCCAGGCTTCTGGCAGTAATAAAGGCAATTATGGAAATAAATGAACAAAGATGACAGAATCCTGAGTTAGCTATGATCAATGGAGACTCTGCAAAACTTCACAGGCCTTTTCTGGTCCCTATAAAAACTTAGATAAACTCAATGGTTTGGTTTTTAAGGTTTCTAATCTGCCTGCTGGGTGGCTAAGCCATACAAGCTATGGATCACAAAATTCTTTTCCTGGGAAGAACATGATCTTATATAGAAATATAAAAATGAACTGATGAAGAAATCAGGCAATTCCAGGAATCAAAAAGATCATGAAGAACAAAAATGAAACAGCGTAGTAGAAAATTCCGAATGATTTTTTTTTTTTTTAAGTACCAGGAAGGGTTTGCTGAGATGACACAATGGGCCAGCTAGGACTCAAAGGGCAATGCCTAATGTGATGAGGCATGGAACAAGTATTTCAGGAAGAGATAAAAAAAAAAAAGGCTCAAATTTTTCCAGACTGCCCTAGGAAGAAGCCATTGTGCATACAATGCATTATGAAACAGGAAGAGTAATAAGGATTAACCTGAGTCAACATGACACAGCTTAGATCATGTCAGGCTTTTGATGTCTCAGAAAGGAGCTGATCGGAGTGTTATGAGAAGCATCTGGGGATTC
Organism: Alexandromys fortis; assembly: GCF_014885135.2. Classification (NCBI taxonomy): domain Eukaryota; kingdom Metazoa; phylum Chordata; class Mammalia; order Rodentia; family Cricetidae; genus Alexandromys; species Alexandromys fortis. Next base: position 4,920,331 of record NW_026067911.1, read on the forward strand.
TAGCAAGAGCTGGAACCAGAGCTGGGATGCTGAACTCTGTCCATCTCCAGTCACCTTTAAGGTTTCTCTGTGGATACGAAGTCAGGGGAGAACGAGGAGAAGGGTGATGGAGTCTGTGGGGTGGGGAAAGGTGAGCTAGGGATCAGCATCACCTGGTGCTACCAGGCAGGATGGAGACTTTCAGGGTCGTGTCAAATCCTATTCTGTAATGTCCATTCTATTGTCTTTCAAACTAAACTTGCTGGCCACAGATTTAAAGCCTAGAACAGAAGCCACAGCCCTACATTAGAAAAGCACTTACTCAGTTCTACACACCTGATTTTATTCCCAACTTAAGAACACTGCATTTGAGGCAATGATCTCTCTACTTCACCACAACTCACAGGACTGTCGATCTTCCCTGCCACCGCAGGGAAATGGTGGAGGAGGGGGTGGTAACGTTGCTTGTTAGCATGGGAAATGAGAGGTAGGTGGTAGATGTGTGTATAGAGCACAGGTATTATGCCGGGATTTCAGTAAAGTAATCAGAACCACATTGCTTTGCAAAAGGAAATCTGGGCTTCTAAGAACTGGGAGGTGGAAATCTACCAAGTGACCTAATCATGCAAAGAAAATGTCAGACTTCAGTGACAGATATTTTTACTCTTCTGCCTGAAGAGTAGAAGTTGGGGTTCCTGCCCAGCACAGATCACAAAGCACACAATTACCCTGGCTCCATGGTTTAGCAAAGAGTTCTCCTTCAATGTGCCAGATATTGTTAAGAACACAAAGATCCCTGTTCATAAACACTAGGCTTTATACAGATCCAAAGGCACATGTTTATTTGTGTGGTCATTGGCCTGCATACTTTAAGAATCATGTAAATAATAAAGCTAAACTACTTTATTTGGTATGAGTGAAATTGATGGGCCAATAATCAGACACATTTGTGGGCCAACGCATCCGAACATGTGCTATTGCTGAGAACCGTTGAACTGTGTGTATGCGAAAGGACACGGGAAGCCTGCTTCCCATCTCTCTTAGCTGTGTGGTTATAATTAAATAGGCTTTTCTAGAGGTGACACTTACTTCTTAGCAGTGCTCCCCAGGGAAGTCAAGACAGCAATGCAACTCAGTAAGACCTAGAGTGGAAAACAGTCCTGACATTAAATGCTATCAGAGCATCCGGATGATCACTTAGGTCCTACCCTGGGTACCAAGTTGGTAGGTGGAAATAAAGAGGGCAGCATCTCCCAGATGGGAGTCACTAAAGAGTGACAAAATTAAAAGGATAAAAAGGAAAGAAAAACAAATAGCAAAATGGGCTTCACTGTCACTGAGCCCACGGTGAGAAGACACGGAGGGATGCATGGCCCTCCTCGAAATGCCCCACAGCCAACAGGGAGCCCCTTTCAACCGAACCTAGTGCTCTATTTCCAATTCATTATGATCTTGCTCTCTGTCCATAGGAACCCAAAACCCAAGGTCAGAACAGAGCTCATGGCAAAGAGATGAACTCAGACTCAAGACGCTGCCAATTATCAACCAGTGTTTTTAAAGTGCTGAACAAAATCAGCACTCTTCATCTTTTCTGTGCTTCTGGCAAAAGAAAGCTAATACCTGCCCAAGATACGGTCTGTTCCTTTGCTGATTTCTGGCTTTTAAAACCATTAAGATATAATTTTTGCATGTTTATTTTTCTAGAGTTAAGTCAAAGGTAGGCTAGAATTGGCCTACAAAACCTCAAGACCGTTTTCTGATTGCTGGCAAATCCCAGCAGGGCACTCATACCTCTGCCTGAGATGTCAGACTTTCTGTGTCTGTGCCCGGGGCTGGGCGCCTCCAGCGGATCACAGCCTGTATTGTCTTGGAGTCTTGAGTGAGACCTCAGAGGAGAACGCAACATCGTGGTTCCCACGTTGAAGGGCAGAAAACTGCAGGGACTTTTCTTTTGTGTCATCGTTTCTCAGTAACTGAGGAGAATGGCTAAGAGTGTCATCAGAAGCCTTACTCAGAGGGCAGGACAGGGAGTGAGGTACCCTGGTGTGCCAGATGTAAATAAGTTCATCTTTGCAGAGGGAGTGGAGGCCGCTGTCAGACTGGAGAGCTAACATGCTCAGACAAGACAAGATCAGACCACATCTTTACAGTTCACCCATACTGAGTTCAGCACATGGTGGCTTTTACCCATGAACTGCAACTCAGTAGTGGGCACGGTTTGGCATGGCCTAAAATGATAATTACGTGGAAGGCTTAATTTGAATCAACCACACAGAGGTTGGGATATTGCAGTACTACCAAATTAAAAACAACAACAACAACAAAGAAAAAACAGAAAACAATACCTTTGATAATTATTTTAAAATGAAAGAAGAAAAATCACAACTTTAGAAGGATGTTTTAAAAGTAGCTTGAATGCTACTGATTTGCAATTTTTGTTTACACAGAGATCCATGTTCAGGATGGTGGTGTGGAGAATTAAGTTTCAGCATGAATTTAGAAGTCTGTCAAGTATCCATGTAAGTCTTCCAGTATTCACGCATTTCTCAAAAAAAATAAAAATTTAAATTAAAAATGAGAAGATTTTTAGGGCTTGAGAGATGGCTGTCTGGTTCAGAGCTCTGCTGTTCTTGTGGAGGACCTGCGTTCAGTTCCCAGCATGCACTCTGGGCAACTCAGTCTCTAACTCCAACTGAATGGAATATGATGCCCCTTTCTGGCCTCTTAGGTGCTTGGCCTCAGAGATATTCACACGGACATACACATACACATCTGCTTTTAAAAAGATTTTTGATGGGCTGACTGTGGAAGGCTTAACTCTTTTTGTCTGGGAGAGAACAGAAGAAAATGTATTTAATAAAATGAACTGGTAAAAATTGTTCTCTTTCTGGCCCATCTGCTGACAGAAAATCATTCAAACCCTAGAAATCTTGGCCTAAGAGAAAGACGATGCATTTAATGGGAAAGGGGACTTTTGTTTTACTGTGTTCATCCAGCGTGTAACACAGAACCTAGTGTCTCCTGGGCGGGCATGCAAGTAAATGGAATATTCTTAATAATATTCAACTAGAAGTCACAGAAATGAAGAATTAAGGGATGGTTACCGAAAATGTTATTCTACAAAATTTCAAGGCATATCGTTGATATTAAGTATATATTAAAAGTTTTCATTGCAAGTGACTTTGTCACCAAGATGATAATTAAGATTCATCTGTGATTTATCAGCCATCGCTGTATGAGCATCTTAAAATGTAGCCTTGATTAAATAAAAGGAGTTTGTCTTAACCCTGATTAGAAATAATTGCTACCTAGTCTGCAGTGTTATTCAATAATATAAAATATTTTATGTTTCTCAGTATCCAAAAGTATCTTTAGCAGGTACTTTTTCTGCCTTCCTGTTTGAACAGACAGATTAATTTACAAATTTGGAAATTTTCACAGAGCTTTGTAAAATAGAAAGCTAATATTTATTAAAGTTTAGAAACAGTTATTTTCTAATTAACTATAAGATTAATTTACCATGAGCCAAAATACATTAACTTAAATAACCTTAAAAGCTTAGTGTAAAGTTACTTTTAAGAATATATTACTTAAGCCAAGGGGCGGGGTACAGACTGATTCTAGGCCACCCTGATCTACAAGAGGAAGTTCCAGGACAGAGAAATCTTGTCTCAAAGAGAAAAAAAAAATTACTTAGTCTAAGGTATTGCTAAATTATTTTAAAAAAAAAAATTAGTTTAGTCTTATTATTTTTTGCAAATAGAAAAGGAAATTAAGGGTTTTTTTTTTCTTTTTAAAGTCTAAATCCAGTAGTATGTCCATGTAATTTCACTGTAGCCAGGGGTGCAGGCAATTCCTGCCATGAAAAGGTACCAGTGTGAAGAGTACTCATCCCGTGATTTATTCCCAAAGCGATTGAGAATCGCTTCCTTCCTGTGAGCCGTTTCCTAGCAGGGCTCTCACTTGGCCATTTTCAGCTTCCCACTTCTAGCATCGACACTCTGAACAACAGGCAGCTCTCTTCCTCTTCATCATCCAATTTGAAGACGCCGAGCAACTTCCCCGGACTCTTCTGAGGTTTATATTGATTCCCAGGAACTCTCTTCCTGCTCCTACATCTAGAGAAATGCTGTTTGTGAAACTGAATGGGGCAGGGTGGGCGACAACCTGTTTTGTGTTGTTCCTTCTTTGTGGGGTTAGGGAATCTCTGACTAAGATTCCTGCTTTAATGTTTAAGATCTCAAAACGATCGCCTCAAAAGTTCATCATTTCTTTCAGCTGTTTTGAAGCCCATACAATTGTGCAGCTAATATGTGCCAATTAACAACCTCATTAAGGGCATATGGGATGGTCTATTTAATTCTTCCAGTGGGGCACTGTTTCTTGCTACCAAGCCACAAATGTCTAGATTTTTGGTGGTGTATGCTTTAAGTCTTCTCAGCTTTCTTTCCCAAACCAGTATACATACACAAACGTTGCATTGTCATGGCACACAATGGTCAGAACTGACCTGCGACAATAGAAAAAAGCCATTTTTTCTCAGCAGCTGCTTCTGACTTCAGTGTGGAAATGCTATTTCCAAGCACATCCATGAATTATGTAGAACTTTCTAGTCGAGGACTCCTTTGCCCCTGCCGTTCAAAACATTGATTTTAAACCATTGTCCTTTGGGAAAAAATAGCGTATTATGCCCTCATGCATCTGCATAAATAGAGTCTTCCATAAATACCTCAACTTTGCAGGGTTATTCATTAAAGGTCATATTGTTCAATGAAGATTCATAGTTGCTTGGGGTTCTGTTGTTGTTTCAGTGTGTCAGCTCCCCCGTCCCCTACTCCCACTCTCTTCCTCTCCTCCCGACCACCTCTGTGTATTTCAGTGTTAGGAATTAGGTAAGAACTAGAACTTTACACATGCTAGGAAAACACTCTACCATAGAGCAATGACATCCCCGGGCTCCATTAGGAGTTTATTAAAATAAACCGCTGTAAAATGGAAACAGTAAAGAATAACTTTTGCCTTGTGGGAATTCTATCTAGAATGAAACAAACGTCTTCCGAGTGTTCCTAGGCAAGAATCATGAGGGGTGAATCAGCTCTCCAAAATGCTCGTCAGCTCTACTCTTCCGACAGAGAAAGGCTAGTACTGTAGCAGTTTCTAAACCGTGTATTGTTTTGCTTATGAAGATAATCTTTATTGAATTTATAGATATTTTTATTTATTCTGCAGAGAACAAGATGTAAAAATAATCACTAAGTGTTCATGCAAAATAAATAACTTAATCAGCTTTCAACTTTTCCAGCAAGATCACTCCATAGACTCTCCTGTGTAGACAGGTTCCTTCAGGACTGAGGACGGAGGCAGAACCTGGGTGGGATGGCACACAGGGAGCATAGTAGACTTCAGCCTACTTTTGTCCTCTATCCATGCTTGCTCTTCCTGCCCTTTCTTGCGTTATGTCCCCATCACGTGCATTATGACCCCCTGAAATTTTGGCATTTGTACTGCTCCCATCCAATGAAGCCTCTAGGAACAGCCTGGTTTTTCTGTGGGGCTGGTTTTCCACACAGATGGTTCACACCCTATAGACACAGTCCACTTTTAGCACTGTTTAGTTGTGAGCTTCAGTCGCACATTCCCAGCCTGCAAGGTGCTAAGGTGGAGTTTTATAGTGTCTAGTGGAAAAACTCGTCGGATCAATCCTTTCTCCATCAGTTTTAGTACGTTAAAATGGTGAACTCTTAAAAGTAAATGTGGGGGGGGGGCTGGAGAGATGGTTCAGAGGTTAAGAGCATTGCCTGCTCTTCCAAAGGTCCTGAGTTCAATTCCCAGCAACCACATGGTGGCTCACAACCATCTGTAATGGGGTCTGGTGCCCTCTTCTGGCCTGCAGGCATACACACAGACAGAATATTGTATACATAATAAATAGATAAATAAATATTTAAAAAAAGTAAATGTGGGTTTATGAAAGAGTCAACAAACGTAAAGTCACTGATCTTGGTTGGAAACTGTATCAATTAAGATACATGTTTTATAATATGCTTCTATTCTAAACATTTAATTATCTAAACATTTAGTATACTTGAAAAGTTAAATCTTTCTCTTTTGATAGTTTTTTTCCATTCTTTAGTGAATATTGCTAACTAGGAGTGGATTTGAGAGAACACAGTTATTATCTAAGAAAGTTGATTCAAAAATCATCTTGAAACATTGAAATAAATAAAATACAAGCTCATGTCTCTGCAGACTCAGATAAGAAAGCCCACTTTAAAAATGTATCCTTTCTGGTTCAGCTGCAATCAATGTCTCACATATTAGTGGTGATACTACACCAGTTTTTAATAATGAAAATTAGCAAAATGTAATAATATTAAACATTTTACAGAATATATAAATTATATTTTAACTTGCCACTATCAATATTTTAGTTTGAGTTTCAGTTTTTTTTGTTTGTTTGATTGTTTTGGGTTTTCCAGACAGGGTTTCACTGAATACTCCTGGCTGACCTGGAACTCAACCAATAGACCAGGCTTCCCTTAATTGGGTTTCAACTTTTATGCCTCAACAACTTTTAAGGAATTCTGTGTAAGACCTTGAAAATAAATTTTACGAAAGCACAATTTTTGAAAACATTCAGAATTTTCACAAATGGTTTTAAAAATAACACTAACAATGCTCTTTTAAAATTTGTATTTGTGTTTATGTGTGTCTGTCTGAGCATGTGTGTGCAATGTATGCGTAGATGTTCAAGAAGCCCTGTCGGGCAGAAGGTGCTCTAAAGTGGGATCTGCAGTCGGCTGTGAACTGTGACCCAAATTCAGGTCCTCTGGAAGAGCAGCTCTTTTACCTGTGAGGTGACCTCTGCAGTCTTCTCAACAACATTCTTCCTCATTCAGTCTCATCACCAAAATTTGAATCATTTAAAATTCAGACCGGTAAACTAAAAAGATAATGACTAGGTATTTTAGTATTAAATTATTCATCAAAGAGCTGTTCATTTATTATTTCTTTCCATTACAGAATGATATGGTGTTTTTAATATTACCGATTGGCTCTTATTCCCCTATAAAAGAAACAGGAAATAATTTTTTTTTCTAAATGAGTTTGAAATCTTTTGTCGAGGACTGGGTGGCCCATATTTTGTGTGTTTGAGTTTTATCTGTTTGTTCATTTGGCATGGGCAGCAGTGGGGAGAGGGTATGGCAATGATATCCTACCATGTAAAGTCTTTTTAAAATGTACTTATCCCAAAATTTCCAGTGATAAAATAAAAAACAGCAGACAAATATACAGCAGAAAAAAGTTTAGAACTTATGGGACCTTTGGAAGAAAATAGTATTTCCCCCAGAATGCTTTTACAAATAAGACAGAACACATGTTGGGCAAAGCAGAGCTTCCATAAAAATCTCAGGGCACCCAGGCAGTGGTGATTCAAGGGCTATTGTTCACATCCTTTTCTCACTTAACTGCAAATATTTTCTAATGCCCAATAACAGATCAATTATTTAGACTTTATCTTTTAAACGTGAATATACACATTTAGCAAAGAACCTGTTTCAGGGATATTATATGACTCATGACTAACAGGTATGCTTTTGTTTTCGAAAGAAAAAAAAACAGTTGTGTGCACTGTTGGTCTGTATTTATAGAGCATTTTTTATTGTGCAGTTTGCATTTGGAGCTGGAGGAATTCTGGAGAACAATGACGAACTGTGTGGAGCGGTGTTGTGGTGGAGTCCTTTCTATTGAATTTTTAAGATGCTGTAAAATGAGATATGTGAGCAGCACCTCTGGACACTTTTTCCCATCATTGTGTTAATATCAATCGCTGACTTCCACCATTTCTCTTGGTATTAAATAGAAACCCTGGTTCCCACTGCCTTGATTGGAGGGTTTATAATGCACAACAGGGTTGATAACCCAAATGAGATTAAGCATTGTGATTTTCGTGAAGGCTTACCCAAACCAGCAGCCTCTGAGACTATCTCTAAGACAAACCTGCAGAGGGACAAGAAGGTGCCTTACATTCCTTTTTTCTTCTGGCTTAGAGCTTCTCTCCCTAGGGAAGGCTGCCCCAGAGACATGGCAAGAAAATGACAAATGTCTTTATGTCCGTGGAGTGAGGCAGACTCTTGTCCTGGCAGAACTAACTCTTGCCAGATGGCAAAGCTAATGCTTTTTTCTGCGCTAAGCATGGCTCATGATCACTTGCCTCATGCACTGATTGCCAGGACAGGCTGGGTCTGCTGGTAACTGGCAGGGCTCCGCCTGGCTGGAAATGGAGATCTGTAGAAAAGGGGTGTGTATCAGACTGCTCGGCTGGAGTCATCTAGAACTGTTTTAAAAAGCTTCTCAGTTCTGCTTCTTCATTTCCCACATGAAAAAAAGAAGAAAATTCAGTGTCCTAAGAAATCATTAGCACTCCTGTTTAAGAAGCATGGCAATCAGATATTAAACTCTCCCCTCATCTGTGTGCGGGAGTTTTAATGTTTTTGCTGTGTTCTTATCCTCACTGATCACTGACAGTCACCTATCGCCAGATGAGCGGCAATGGCACGCTCTGTCCTCTCTGCTCCCTACAGTAAACCTAGACAAAAAGGAGCGTCAGAGCATCCCTGGCGAATGGACTCTCAGCACAGAGAAGCACCTACAAACTAATCATTTCCTAGAGCCGTTCATCTTGCATTTACTGTCCTGGCTTATATTAATCTCCCCACAACCTAAACAATCCACCCAGTATTCTCCTTGGCTTGGAAACTCAGCTTCCACTCCACCTCCACATATGGCTGCACCTTCCAGCTCTGCCATCCTACCCTTATCTCAAGATCCTATTATTTAACATTTCAGTATAGAACTAATATCTTCTTGTTAAGCTATCGGAGACATGAAAAATTAAGCAACAAGTAGCTGGAGGTAATTTAATATCATTACTAATATTACTGTGTATTTTCACTTCACTGGGTTCTAATACTTTATTTCAAAGAAAATGTTGTATTTTTTTTAAAGAAACTGCTCATTCCAGAATATTTAAAAATATACTTTCGAGAACTTTCTGGAAAGGACTTTAGCTACAACAGAATTACCGTGGACAACATGCAACCTTATGGAACTTCGAGATTGTCATATTAAACTTAAAGTGTGGCATTTAACCCACAGATATCTGTTTTAGAAGAACAGCCAAATCTTAAAAGACTCAGATAAGTACGACAGAGCTGATCATTTTAGGAGTATGGGGAGACATACATACATAAGGACAGGGTAAGAGCTAGAGACTTCCTTCGAGAAACAGCCTGGGACAGAATCAGCGTGCTTCCGCACTTTTGGTGAAGACATGGCCTGGGAAGATGACCTACAAACCCCTTTAGGTTCAAATCCCGAAAGTTTCAATGCACATATGGGAATGCTCACAAGTTCGGTTATCACACAAAGCAGGTGGCTGCCTACACCACATTGCACCCAGCTGATTTCTTTCTGCCTTGCTGTGTGTGCCCTCCATTGCTCCTGATTGCATTAGCCCAAAGGCAAAAGTGCTTCGAACTCCGCCTTTCCCTTTGTATCCCAAAGTCAACTCTTTGGTAAGTTCTAGAATTCCATCCCTGAAAATAAGCTGAAAGAAAAAAACCATATGATCATTTCATTAGATGCTGAAAAAGCATTTGACAAAATTCAGCATCCCTTTATGATAAAAGTCTTGGAGAGACTAGGGATACAAGGGTCATACCTAAATATAATAAAAGCTATATACAGCAAGCCGACAGCTAACATCAAATTAAACGGAGAGAAACTCAAAGCCATCCCACTAAACTCAGGAACACGACAAGGCTGCCCACTCTCGCCATACCTCTTCAACATAGTGCTTGAAGTTCTAGCAATAGCAATAAGACAACATAAGGGGATCAAGGGGATTCGAATTGGAAAGGAAGAAGTTAAACTTT